>NC_056732.1:252802844-252852844 GCF_019279795.1 Protopterus annectens
GGGAGTGGGATGTTGGCGAGGGGTAGTAGGTATAGTTGGGGAGGTAAGTTTGGTTGGTTAACAGACAAAACACACAAGATGCATACAGGTGTAGTATATGACACATGTGGGGGATAAACACTTTGATGGGGAGGGGTGTTGGGATATCAGAAGCCCACAAGCCCCCTAGAGGTAACAGTGGGACTGAGGTTCCCAGTCATGGGCAGTCACCACTGTACCTTCACAGCCCCAAAGGTGGCTGTGCTTGGGGCTGAGTTGCAGAGCCAGGCTGACTCTGTAATCATGACATGCGACCCTCAAGCTGGCGTAGAAGATCACAGACCTGGGCATTGATCGCTGTACGCACCACGACCCTGACCTGGTGATGGGTGGCAGGTGCCTGTCCGTACCTACTCCTGGGGGGGGTCAAGCCCCATTCCCTGAGGCGGTTCCACCCAAAGGTGGTGCAGATCCAACAGACAGGGAGGTGCGAGGTTGGGCCCCAGACATGCTAGTGCCAGGTGCCTCAGCCAGCTGATGTGGGACAGGTGGGTCCAGCGGGACCGGCCTTCCCAAGCGTGCTATAGTGTTTAGATTTCAGCATCATATATGGGTTAGTAATAGTCAACATATTCCAGGATTAGGTATAACAGCATGCATAGGCATTCCCATTAACCCAGATACCAGATACAGAACAGTTGCATAGCAAACAGAACATATGCATATATAGGACCACAATGGTAATAAAAACAGCATGCAGGTACGCTGATGGCACCATGCCAACAATGTTGGAATAATTCAATATGGCACATGTATGGAAACCATTACAATATTTATCAAATGACTGGCCATTATCAGAGTCAGTACATACCATTTGGGGTGGGTATGTTGATTATTGTTGGAGATAAGGTGGGGGAGAGAAAGATGTCTATTAACAAGTAATATATTCCTGTATTCCTCATTAAATTCCTAGTCAGTACTGTTATCTGTACCTTACAAGTCTTATTATACTACCCTATAGACCTATGTTGGACACTGATATGGCTGTTAACATCATTACACATGAACCAGTTTTACCTGCAGTATATACCTCTTACCTAGTATACCTGTGGAGGGAATGTTTGTTAACACTGACTAACTGTTTGTACACATACAGTTAGATTCCAGGTTGATGTTTTGCACTATGCTATCCAACTCTTTCTGAACAGCCTCTGGCCATGTATTGACCACATGCTGGTATGCCTAGACATATCTAGAATATTGCCCTCTTCCACCTTTAGTGACCTGACACACACATATACATGCTTTCCTACACAGTTATATTATGTAGCGCAGTGTGGGTGACAGTGACCAGTGATACTTTATTATTCAGAGAAACTGCAACACTCACGATCCCCTACAAAACCAGGGTGGACGGTACCAATACAGGTTATATTGGTCTGTATTTCACAGCACAATGTTCGTATCCAACGTGTGGGAGCAATGTTTGTTAGCACTACCTGACTGTTGCCACACTAGGCTCCAGATTACACATTAGTATTATACACATACATCTCACTCTGTACACACTCTAACCACAGCTTAACAGGCTGGGGTGTAAATGGGACATACATGGCTTCTTAGTCACATAAGGTATTGGGGAGTTGTTAGTGTGCCAGGTTTGTTGTCATAGATGTGTGCCAATCAGTTGTATTTCCTGTTTGCTACCTATACATCTGGGATCATCCCATTGATTTCCCAGGGGGACAGGTTGATAGGCATTAGATATGGGCCACTTTAATAGACAGTCTGGACATATTTGAACAGTTGTGGTGTATAATTCTATATGCAGACTACTATCACTGGCATGAATCAAACCGTGGCTGTGTGTGCTAATAAAACAACAGTTCACATCTCAGTTGCATGTGCTATTCAGGTTTTATTGTCTCCATTTCCCCTGTTTACTGTTTATGTGTCTCTCAATTGTACTAAATGGCCTCTGGGGATTACACCTGTCATATACAGGTATTCCTACACATTCACGTTATGAAGCATGGTGTGGGTAACAGTGCTTAATACTACAGTACTATTACATGATTGCAAATCTGCATTACCATATGATACCAGAATATACACATGCAGTCTAGCAGTTAGACCTGTTTTGTCTGAGTATTACACTTTTATTGACATACTAACAATATGAGACTTTTCCTGCCATATTCTCTAGAGTATGCAGTACTTGCCTTGAACAATACAGGTTTTATGCTAGCAATTACTTTACTATTACTTTTATTTGTATTTCTTATGACAGTAAAAGCATGAGTATTACTGACCTGCCTCATGTCACAACTGCGCCAGGCGGCAGATGTGAACCTCCTGGTTTGTGGCCCACTCCATTGCAGCTGAGGGGGACATAAGAGGAATATTTAGCCATACCTATCCATGATATACCTGAGCTGGCAATTATTAAACAGGTAGTGGACTGATACTTACACATGGCTGGGACATCCCCTGATGCTCTAGCCTCTTGGAACCACTCCTCCAAGAAGTCTCCCTTCCAGCGCTTCAAGTCGGCATAGTGGTGCCTGACCTGCTCACCAGTTTGGGGTATGCCAGTGGCACTGGTGAGGTCACATGCGAGATGGTCACAGGCCTCTGTCTTATATTGGGAGCCCTGGTACTGATCCTGCAGCAGTCTCTGTCCATGGTCTTTAACTAGGAATCCAGCCATGACCTTAGACACATGGATGCAACAGCACTGCACCCGGAAGTGCACTCCTTCTCCCCTTACTGCCATAGTGCCTGCAAGGGGAAGCTACAACCAGTTATCAGCTGTAATCCCTCTTCTTGGGTTTAAGTAGGGCCAATTTCCTGCACTTTTCCATGATTGGCCAGTTTTGAAAAGGCTAAGCTATGGGCAAACTTGCTTACCTAAGGTTGGCATTGTTTACAGGGGTATACCACTGGACACAAAGAGTTAGCTGGTGTACACATTGCTCACACCTCCTAAGCTGGCCTGTGCAATGCTTGGTGTTGCCTACAGTAGACATTCATTATAATACCTTTTTGGCATTGTGTTATTATTCATTACACCTTATATTTATGCCTTGTATCCCTGATTGATGTGTACATACACTCTGTGGGGTCCTTGTGTTTAATTGGGGACTTCAACACTCTATTACAAGTGCACCTCACTTCTGGGCTTACTGCTGTACTCCAGTTCATATATTTATGTTATGTAGTCAGTTATAGCACATATGACTGTATACTGATGCCTTTCACAGGTTCAGTTTGGTTATACTATGGTGGGGAAATGTTTACTACTACCTCATTCATCTGTAATTCTGTGATAGCTTGGTGGACAGCTACTGAGACTATGGTGTATAGGATCCTGGGCTTGAGACCTGCATGATTGTTTATTTTGTTGCTGAGAAGAGCAAGGCCCATTGGCTACAGAGTGATTAAGGCACTTTAACGCGGTTGTAAGCGGGTTTGCACAGGTTTGCATGGTGGGAAGCACTGCTTATTTCAGGTTATAGTTTCTTATACTCAGTCAGCTTCTACATTGCTTAATCTGTGTAGGAAGTGCTTACTCCCACGCAAATGCACTTAAACATGTTTACTATTGCTTGCATATGCTCACTACTGCTTATCTGTGCGTACACCTGCTTACTACTGCCTTATTCATTATGATACTGACTCTTCACATGTGCATTTCCTGCAGTACTCCAGTTCATAAATATATGTCATTTAGTGGATTTGGCAATAAAAATATTGGTTATACCATGCTTTGCCATGTAAAATAGATTGTGCTGCAGTGGGTCTTGAACCATGAATGCTTGCTTGTTAGGCGAATGCTCTGCCCACTGCGCTATTGCTGACATGCTTCATTTGCATATATCTTCCTTGTTATCCTCTTCAGCCTTTTAAGCTGCTTTAACCGTAGCTAAGCAATGGGCACACCCGCACACCAATGGTTAGCTGTACTTGGATTTAAAAAAAAAATAAAGGGGTTTCTTTTGATTTTTATGCCCTGTTGCTGTTGTACACATGGTGGACTGTTGGTGGGGATATGCAGACACCTATATGTGGTCTTGGTCATTTATTTCCATTTTTGCTGTTCTACATTGAGGGGCATGTTTATTCTGAGAGCTCTGCTCTCAGACACGCCCCCTGCACTTGTACATGCTCTGTGTAAGCCTATGAGGTCAGGCAGCGTGCCTTCATTATTATGCATGGCGCGCTGCCATCCTGCTCCTACACGGGCACTTCCGTGCAGAACTAAGTTAGACCTTCATGGAAGATTAGTGAATCCAGGGGGTTATGTTGCATGAAAACATTGATTTTCTGAAGAAAATAGGGTCTAATGGGTAACATCCTCTCTTATGAGCTATACTAATGATTTTCTAATTCATTTTTACATATTGTATGCAGCTGCTGCACTGCCTGTCTCTGCAGGTTTAAGTTTGGGAAAAAAGAGTTTGGTTTAGAGGCTGTGCATGGCTGAGACAGCAATATTTACAATGCATCCATGTAGATAACACTGTGGGTACTAAAACTACTTATGCCCATTTAAGAACTGCACACACCTATATCTATGTATACTAAATAGCAACTTTTTTAGCATGACAGCAGTCAAAGTGCACCTATAAGATAGATGGGGTAGAAGATATCATTTGAATCAATCTCTCCATCCCATATGACATAGTGAAGTTATGGAACAAAGAGAACAAGACAGAAATATGGAGTTTTGAGTTGCTTATTATAAATGAAAACTACATATCATCACTGGGGCACATTGCATATATAATATGTGTGTATGTGTGTGTGTGTGTGTGTGTGTGTGTGTGTGTGTGTGTGTGTGTGTGTGTGTGTGTGTGTGTGTGTGTGCATGTGTGTGCATGTGTGTGTGTGTGTGTGTGTGTGTGTGTGTGTGTGTATTTAATAAAAATCAATATAATAGCTCTAGATCTATTTTGAAAGGACATCATTTGAAAAAATACATTACAGCATCGATGGCAGAATGCTACTTAGGGATAGGGTCATACCTGCCTGGGCTACAAGATCAGAGAGCACTTCCATGTCTCGTTTCATGTAGTCCAGGGAGGTACGTCTCAGGTCATTCACACCAACATGGACAATGACAGAGTCATAATTGTACTTGTTGTGGAGTGACCTGAGTGCGTGGGTTATGTGGCGGATCCTGGCACCGGACAGGCAGCTGACAGTAACCTTCTCTTTGTTTAGAGCAGATAACACACCGAACAGCCAGTACTTCTCCAGCAATACTCCTTTATTTTCAAGGACCTGGTACCTCGGCAATTCGCCTTCAAAGGATCACAACTCAATACAGCACAATGGCAGTTTTATGTATACATTAATTGAACAATCAATTAATTAGTTGGATAATTAGTTCCAAAAAAGGAGGGAAAAGACTTATATATTTAAAGTGATCTTACAATAATTTCTGAATAAATATTCATATAAATGAAAATATGCATGTTACATTCATTATATATTCCAATTATATGTTTTTATTAATAAATTCATATATAAATATAGATATATTAATCTATTTATTTATTTAAATAATCAAATATTCACTGAAATGAACTAATATAATGTATAAATTCATCAAATGCCTAATTCTAAGTTAAGACCAAAAGGTTTTAAAGTATTGAACTTCAAAATCATCCTAGTTTCCAGTTCCAACAATCTATCAGAAATATTATCACCCCTGCAAGAAAAAGGCTTTCCCAAAACGCTGAATTTTAAACTTTCAGATTTCCCCTCATGAATTTCAAAGAAGTGTTTAGCAACTGGACTAGATAAATTTGAGTTCCGAATGTCCCTTAAATGCTCCAAGATTCTGACTCTCACCATTCTTTTGGTTTGTCCAATATACCATGTGTTATTACAACTACAAGTAAGTGTATATACAACACCAGTAGATTTACAATTAAAATAATGCTTGGGGTTATGGTTAACATTATTAATAGACCTGACATTAATTATTCTATCACATAAACTGCAAGAGCCACATCTAAATGTTCCCACATTAATAGTATAAGAGGTTCTTTTAATTAAGAGGTTATTATTTAATATTTCTTTTAAATTATTTCCCTTTTTGTATGAAAAAGTTATATGATATGGAAAGAGCTCACCTATAGAGTCATCCTCGCTAACCAAGTACCAAAATCTTTTAATTAAGGAAACAAATTTTTCCGAAAAAGCTGTGTACCTGGTCACAAAAAATATCTCTTCCACATCTCTTTCTTTTTTTGTTGGATCTAAAACATCCATTTCAAACTTTGTAAATGTTCTATGCTTATTCATAACATTGTTCATGCTCTTAAGTAGTTGCTTTTTTTCATACCCTCTTTCAATTAATCTTGAACAAACCTCATTTAACTCATAATCCAACTCAGATTCTATACTAGTATGCTGATATATTCTTTTGAATTCCCCATGAGGCAAAGCTCTCAACAAATGGGGAGGATGCATGCTGGTAGCATGCAAAAACATATTCACTGACGTACTTTTTCTAAAGGGTCTAAATTCAATGATGTTATTTCTTCCAAATAAGGTCAGATCCAAAAAATTTATTTGATTTCTATTCATCTCATATGAAAATGAGAGATTATGTTCATTAATATTCAAAGATTCAAAAAATTCACAAAATTCTGACACATCCCCTTTACATATGAAAATCAAGTCGTCAATAAAACGTTTATACAAAATTACTTTGTGTTTAAAAAAATCTGTAGGGTAGATGAACTTTTTTTCAAAAGAATCCATATATATCACAGCATATGTGGGAGCATAAGCAGCTCCCATAGCAGTCCCCTTAATTTGTAGGAAATACTCATTGTCAAACATAAAATAGTTGTGAGTTAAACAAAATTCCAATAAAGAAATCAAAAAACTGGTCCTAGGACCTTCACCTAACATATTATAAATGGCTTCAAGTCCCCATCTAATGTTAATATTTGTATATAAAGACTTAACATCAATGGTCACCCAATAATAGTCGCTGTTCCAAGAAATTTTGGATACTTCATTAATCAAATCTTGAGTGTTACTGATGTGAGCACTAACCCTGTTAAGATAAACTTTTAACTGAAAGTCCAAAAAGACATTAACATTCTCCAAAAAAGAGCCTACCCCTGATACTATAGGCCTACCCGGGGGCTCAATTAAGTCTTTATGGATCTTGGGCAGAGCATATAATATTGGTGTGATGGGGTCTTTAATATACATTTTTTTAACATCAGTATGCAGGAAAAATCCTAGTCGTTCTCCCCTTTCCAATAGAAATAACAATTCTTCATTGTAAGATTTTAGGGGATCACCATCAAGTTTATTGTATTCTTCACAATTACAAAGCAATCTGTTAACCATCCTACAATAATCAGGTCTATTCAAAATAACCCAATTACCCCCTTTGTCAGCACATTTAAATATATACTCATTTTTCAATTTTTTTAAGATTTTTTAAGGCCTGCCATTCTTCTTTGTTTAAATTAAATTGTTTTTTCTCTTTACAAAATTCCTTAAACAATAACTCTGTCTCTTTAAGAAGTACCTTTTGAAAAATTGAAATAGCT
The DNA here is from genome assembly GCF_019279795.1 of Protopterus annectens. Lineage (NCBI taxonomy): Eukaryota > Metazoa > Chordata > Ceratodontiformes > Protopteridae > Protopterus > Protopterus annectens. The sequence goes on from NC_056732.1 coordinate 252,810,410, forward strand.
GGTATAAAAATAGCTGGTGTAAACTTACTTCTAACATTTCTAAATTTTGGCATCATTAACTTGCCATATCCTGTCAAGTAATTAACATTAGAATTAATATTGGTGTTTGGACAAGTTAAGCAATCATCACACTCTTCAAAAGAACAATTAGATTCATCACATTCATAATTGTATATAGATAAATTCATTAGACTTTCATCAAAATCAATTTCATTAAATACTTCATCATGAGTTTCATTTGAATTAGGAACATTTTCATTCACATTCACATTGGTGAACTTTTTAAAGTACACTCTCAGTAAAAGCTTACGAATAAATGCTTTCACTTCTAAATAAATATCAGCAAACGACGGGAAAATCGTAGGAACAAATTTGCTCCCCTTACACAAAACATTCAACATATCATGGTTTAAGCACAAGTTAGATAAGTTGACACATTCCAATGAAGGTACATTGTAACAAGTTCTATTAGATACAGTTATTCTCAAACCTTCATTTGTAACGGTTTCGCCCCTTTCTGCCGTTTCTTCCGTTTCTCCCCTTGTTGTAATTATCATTTTGAAAGTTCACATTATCCGTGGAACTTAGGTTAGAAGCTTCAATAGAAGCTTCTGTAACATCCCTATCAACAACTCTGTTGGGAACAGCAGTTCTAGCAAAAGAAACATTTTTGGTAACAATTTCCTTTTCTGTTGAAGAAAAAGATGACGCTGAATAGTTTCTTTGTTTTGAGCTGCGAGTCCAGCTCCTCCCCCTGGAGCGATTACGTACAGGCTCACGCTGCCAACTAAAAATAACACCTGTTTCGTAATCTTTTAAGTCCCGAACTAATTTGTTGCGTTTTCTCTGTACTATGTCAGCCTCTAGCTTATTCATTTTATCATTTATGTCGACCATTTGAGCTCTGTAATTCACTTCAGCTATGAGTTCATTTTGCAGTGCTGAAATCTCATTTTTGAGTTTATCATGAGATTTTTGATTATGTTTAATTAATATGCGAAGCCAACCTACGGTACATGAAAGAGAAGTTTGTTTCCACTCCTCTAAAAGGTCAGACTCATCATCCGAAAAAGGTGCTGCTGGCAGCTTATCAATGCGTAACCCTCTAGGGGTGATATTAAGACTGACATATTTCTCCAATAGCCTCGTATCAAAATATAGCGCAACTTCCTTGGCCATCAACTTATTTAACTGGGCAAAACGACCATCTGCGTCTGTATTCCCCCCCAAGTTCCAGGGATCATTGCTAATGTACCTTTTGTCACGCTCCACCACCATATCCAGAAACAGCAGAGCATTAGATGCAGGGCTCCGTTCGGAGCTTTCATTACTCGACATGGATGAAAAATTCAATGATCTCAGCACAAGAATATTAGTTCAAAATTCAATTCAAAAAATAAGTCACTGGAAAAAAGTACGGCTTGGATCCAATTTTCAAATAAACACAACAGCACGAAAAGCACATAAGCAGATAACACACCGAACAGCCAGTACTTCTCCAGCAATTCTCCTTTATTTTCAAAGACCTGGTACCTCGGCAGTTCGCCTTCAAAGGATCACAACTCAATACAGCACAATGGCAGTTTTATGTATACATTAATTGAACAATCAATTAATTAGTTCGATAATAAATTCCAAAAAAGGAGGGAAAAGACTTATATACATATTTAAAGTGATCTCACAATAATTTCTGAATAAATATTCATATAGATGAAATTATGCATATTACATTCATTATATATCCCAATTATGTGTTTTTATTAATAAATTCATATATAAGTATAAATATATTATTCTACTTATTTATATAATTACCAAATATATTCACTGAAATGAACTAATATAATGTATAAATTCATCAAATGCCTCTTTGTTTAGCCTGGTGAGTGGGATATCAGTGTGCCTGACTATAGAGTCACCTATGACTAGTGTGTTGGGTATGTTGTTTTACCTTATTGGCTGTGGTTGAGTGGCACACTGAGCCTCTGGTCTATGTGTCATTCAGGTTGTGTTGGGGGATGGAGGTTGCTTGCGTTTCTGCTTTGGAGGTTTCTGCTTAGATAGATTATTATTGAGAGTCTCTGTGAATGTTTTAGTGTTACTATGTGTGGATTTTGGTGGTGAAGATTTAGTAAGACTATGTGATGAGTGTGGTGTGGTTCAAATGTTTACCTTCTCCTCATGACTGTCAAGTTCAGTCTTGGTTGGAGAGAGCTTTACCTCCAGTTTGGCTAGATAAGTGCATCTCTCACAGGTTGTAGTGTTAGGTGGTAGGTGGAGAGGTTTGTCTGTGTAAATAAGGCAATTTCTACATTGCCTCAAGATGCCCAGATTCATCAGATAGACAGGAGAGAACACTGGGAGCTGACCCTTGGACATGCCTGAATAAAAAACTATTTTCCTCTAGATAAGTGAGGAAAGTGAGTACAAGAGCTGTTTTTCTCTAAGCAAGTGAGAAAGGTAAGTACAAAAACTGTTTTCCTCTAGGTAACGAGGAAGGTTGAGTGCTATAGTAATTAGTAGCTTATTTAGTGCTTATAAGTTCTGAACAAGTGTTGTGCACGAATACGCAAATTTAAGTGTTAAAACTAAGAATCTGTGAGTTGGAAAAACAGTTTTAACAGAGATCTAAGCAAAAACTAACAGTACAAACTCTAAAACCAAAAAAATATACTCAGCTTTGTATATTTGGAGATAGATTGGAAAGCAGTCTCTTAGAGTAGGGAGACAACAGTTTCAACAAAGATCTAAGCAACAATCAACAAATTCTAAAACCAAAAAAAATATACTCAGCTCTATATTTGCAGATAGATTGGAAAGCAGTCTCGCAGAACACAGGTTCCAGCAATTAAATGCAGGCTGTTACTAACAGGTCTAATTTAATGCAAGGACAAAATGATTGACTTCAACAATTGGCTAAGCTTCTGGTCTCATTCTAAGGGGATCCAGTATCTGTCTGCTTGGGATGACATGGTCGACAGACCATGTTGCTTTACCACAGACGGCTTGCAGCTGTCTCCCCCCTGGGATTCTGGATACTGGCTAAGGCTCTTGCTGCCCCTATAGTGCCTTTTTAGCCAAGGTTCAAATAACAAATTCACCACCGTTACAGGAACAGGCAAGCAAAAACTGAGGGTAATGCTACTCAATGCTAGAAGTCTAAATCTCAAAATGCACTCACTCGAGGCACTCCTTAAAATAGAGAACATCAATATCTGTGCAGTGAAAGAGACTTGGTTCAAGGCTCCAGAGAGCTCCCCTGCACTACCAGGCTATAACTCATACCACACTTTTCAACCTTGTAACCTGGACTGAAACACCAAAGGCGGAGGTGTGTCCATATCCATTAAGGATATCCACACCTCCAGGCTAGTCGCTCAGTATAATGCATCTGAGGTTATCCAAGTGCAACTAACTCTGGGCAAAACTGCAATCCAAATTGTAGCTTGTTACAGATCCCCCACCATGCCCCAGGACTCCCACTCCTCTTTTCTTGATGTACTGGAAAATATTAGGGTTCAACCAAACATCCAAATAATGGGCGACTTCAACTACCCCACCATTTACTGGGAAAACTACTCATGTACCAACTCCTTAGCTCAATGCTTTCTGGAATTCATAAACTCCCATGCCCTGGATCAACTTATCCACACCCCCACCAGGGGAAACAATATCCTAGACCTAGTTATTACCAACATGAGTGACTGGTGTTCCACACCTAAAGTCAACTCCACGTTGGTCTGACCCAACCATAAGTTAATCACCCCTGATATCCACATCCCGCCCCCACCCCCATTAAGGAAACCATGGTAAAAATGTTCTCCAAAGCCAACTTCATGCTTCTTAAGACAGAAGTGGTGAACTTCATGACACCCATGCAGATGGACAATACAGTTACAACTGCTGAATCCTACACAAATGTACTCTATAAGCATTCACATGAGTGCATGGAGTGTGCTATCCCAAACAGAACCAAGACACTATCCTCCAAAAAAGGATGCCAATCTGGTGGTCCCCTGCCATAAACAAACTGTACAACAGAAGGAAGAAATTATTGCAAAAGAGAGTAAAATCCCATGAGTGGAGGAGCTCCCTGGTCAGCCTCAGTAAGAAGCTGAAATCCATTATAAGATCCTCCAAAGCTGGCTATGAAAACAAAATCGCCACTAATTCTAAGGACAACCACAAAGCATTCTATAGCTATGTCAAGAATCTCAATGGCAACACCCAGATCTGCTCTGAGTAACAGCACAACAGCATGAATATTACAGAACCAACTGATATTGCCAACATCCTGGCACATAGGTTCAGTGCTAACTTTACCCCCCTCACCCCCTAAAGGGCCCATATTTATACAGGAAGAATGCAGAGTCCCTGTAATCACAAATACGCAGGTAAAAGCTGTAATCTCTAAAACCAAAAATACACCATCCATGGGACTGGACAACATCCCAGGCTGCATTTTACATGAACTTCAGAATGAACTTGCTCTCCACTTAAACACCATGTTCAATAATAGCCTCGCATCAGGCTTTGTGCACACTGAATTGTGCACAGCAACAGTTATCCCACTCCACAAAGGGAGAGCCACCACTGATCCTGGGAACTATCGACCTATAAGGTCTGACGAGCCTGGTCTGCAAGGCCATGGAACATATCATCATGGAACTCATAAACAAAGACATTGGTAACCTCCAAACTCTGGATACCACCCAGTTCGGGTTTGTGAAAGGCAGATCATGCCTCCTGAACCTGATTGACTTCTTTGAAGCAGTCACCAAAGCCATAGATGAGGGTAAGATGGTTCACACATCCTATCTTGACCTCGCCAAGGTTTTGACACCATCCTCCATCCTGGAATTATAGCTAAACTCACTAATCTAGGTATAAATCCCTACATCATAAGATGGGTTGCCAAATGGCTCACTGACAGAACCCACACTGTAAAAGTTGCAGACTCCAAATCTGACCTCAAAGCAGTGACAAGTGGAGTACCACAGGGTTCCGTCCTGGGACCTCTCCTGTTTGGTATTTACTTTTCTGAAGTACAGGCTAACACAGAATGCCTCTGGCTAATGAAGTTCACAGATGACTATAAACTAGGAGCCATATTCAAGTCCGCAAATGATGTGGACATCCTACAGAAGTCCTCGCTGAGACAGATGCCTGGTGTCAGAGCTATGGCCTCAAGCTCAATGCCAAAAAGTGCAGTGTCATCCCCTTTGATAAAAACTCTGTACCCACGAACTACCACATAGGCAGCAATCTACTTAACACCAAATGTGTGATAAGAGACCTTGGGACTCAGGTGGACAGTAGTCTCTCCTTTGATAGTCACATCGCCACAGTAGTCAGGATGTCCTTCTACATGGCACACCTCATCATAAAAGGGTTCTCATCCAGGAAAAAAAGAGGCCATTGTTCCCCTCTACTCGACACTCATTAGACCCATTATAGAGTACAATGCCCATTTTGGAATGTACCTCACAAGACATCTGCAGCAGCTGGAAAGGCCACATAAGTACCTCACAAAGAGGATTACTGGCCTCAAACAAATGCCCTACACTGACCACCTCAAAAAACTCCAGCTTTACTCCATAGCATATTGCCTACTCCGAGGTGATCTCTGCCTAACATATAAAGCTATGTCAAACCCAGAGGTGATGGACATGCCACACCTAAAGAAATCCCAATCCCTCTGAGCTACATGCTCTAGGGACCTAAACCTTGTCACCACAATAAACAGGGCATGCTGGAGGGATAGATTCCTGTCCCAGAGACTTTCCATACTCTGGAACAGGCTACCCATCTATGTCAAGTAAAGTTCTTCATTATTACTCTTCAAGAAAAATCTTGATGAGTGGATGGGAAATAGGAAATACACCATGGGGATCACGTCGGTGTCTCTGCTCAACAGTGGCACAGGAAAATAACTTTCTTGGGTGGCATAAGCCAGGGAACCTTGTTGGCTAGTCTTACGTAGGCCCTTGGGCCGATAGCCTAGTACCTACCTATGAACCTATGAACCTATGTATTGATACTATTTGTTAAAAGGTATTTATATGATACACTTTACCTAGCTACATTTCATAAATGCTAAAAGTAAAATCACTCTGCTAAGAGCAAACAAATGTTTAATAAGCCCATTTATTCACAATAATACAGACTTCATGAATTATTTTCTGCTTGTTTTAACTAGACAGAAACAGTCAACTGATTGAGTTACTTAAGCTATTTAAGTACTGGATTTCATCCTTGTGAATTTTGTCTGAGAAATTTTGTATTAGTGTGGATAATAATGCTTATTAAATGCCTTTTTTGCTACTATCACAGTGGTTTTATTTTTCTGTTATATTTTTACTGCTTTTTACTGTTATCTTCTGTTGCATTTCTGAGATGTTTATGACCTGAGCACACAGGCCAGATTCTGTAAAGCTCACAGAATCCAGCATATTATTCTGATATCAGTGCAAAATGTGTGGATAACATTATGATAACTAAATGTACAAAAAAACTCAGACTAGGGCAGTGCTCATTGGAGTATTGCAGTATCAACGATGCACTATAGAAATGTAAATAATCTGTAAACACGTCATACAGTACTAAAGTTATGAAAAGATGATCAAAATTCAAGTATCCTGATATTTATATTACAGAATCTGTACAGTAAAGTTAAGAACAAATGTGGAATGTAACTGATTCTATTATGATAACCGCCCCTGAAAAAACACTAAAAATCCAAACTATTCCAATGTAAGTTGCATGGTATTCATAAAATTAGTTTTCAGGAATAGGCACGGAAATGTCAACTACGGATATTTCCATATTTCATCCATTAACTGAAAATACTTACTTCAAAGCTGCAATGCTATTTGTAATATATATATATATATATACATACATATATATATATATATATATATATATATATATACATATATATATATATATATATATATATATATATATTTGACAGCACTCCACTCTTTACAGTAAACTGAGGAACAACTACAGATGTCTCCATAATACATGTATTAGTAAAATATGCCAGCTTGGACTTACGGATTCTGATTGAATCTGTAAATTTTTAAATAAAAAAATTAAAGGTGAAGGGCAATCATGGCCACATTGCCATGGCTAAAATCTGCTAATAATGGCTTCAGGATTTGTGTGGGGAACACAAGTAATGTGCACACCCAAGAAAAGTAGGAGATGGAAAAGACGATGTGAGGTATGGTTGGTTGGAGAAGAGAAACACACAAGAGGGATGTTGGAATAGGAAATTTTGAGGGAAAGTCAGAGGGGCATGGGCAATTTTTTTTTTTTTGTAGGCCTCATTTGGATTTTAAGAATAGAAGGAAGGAAACATAATGAAAGAGGAGGAGAAAGTCATCCAAGCAGGTATACCCTTAGGACAAATGGCACAACAGAAGACCAACAAAGGTTGGAAAAAACAGTAAGGAAAGGGAAGGTATACAAACAGCACACTGCACAACACAGACAACAGAAACAATAAGGTGGGATTGCATACAAGCCATGGTGAAATGCAAAAAAAAAAAACCCAAAACATATCTACCTATGCAGTATCACATAATGACATGTCACAAACTATATGGCAGTCATACCTGGATGTGTATGATCAATGGCAGATGTGTGTTCCAGGGTAATAACATAGGATCAACAATACTCACTGGATAAATATAAACATATCCAATTAGTCTGTCAGCACATGATCAAATGCAGGTCTAGCAATGGTAGATAACTCCACCACAGGACAGAACTAAACCTATGACTATGCATTTGAAAGGCAAACAACCTAGCACAGTGCCAATCAGAAGTACTGCAGAAGAGCAAGAAATGCTGCTACATACAAAAGTAGATGTACAGAACCCAAACAAAAGTGTAACAGAATGCATATATGTTACACACATATGCCATGTCAAAGGCAACACACAAGTGTAGATGTGTATGTATATCTGTCAGTGGCATAAGTGGAATGTACATGAAATCAAAGTTGATACACATACATACACCGATGCCATCTAATAATATGTTAAATGTAACAGTACAAAATAATGAATATAGCAGGTTGTGCACAGACATGAATGTGAAAAAACTGCAATGGGTAACACACAAGTATAATGAGAACAAGGTTCCATTGCAAGCATTAGCCAGCAACTTGTGTGCACATGTCCTGTATGGGCATACACATGGTACATGTTCACTGTGTCATAAATACACAACAATGGTCAGTAGTTTTAACAAAGACAATCATATTTGCAAAAAATAATAGTGAAATATAAAGGCTGTAAGGAGATGGTCATCCTGGGCCCCCTTCAGGGTAAAGCAGGACAAGATAAGCTGACTCAATGTAAATGCATGTCTACACCACACAAGGTGATGTTACAGCCACACAGAAATACATTTAACCAAGTGGAAAATGTATGCCAAATGGCCAGATTGATTGCTGATGTCCACAGAATCGGACATGTAAAAAACACACATACACAGTAATGTGCAATGATGTCACATCAGCATGCATAGGTAGGCAAGCTAAAAAATCACAAGCACATACACATATAATGTCATGCAAATATCAAATAAAGAAATGCAGGTGTATGTCAACAACCTTGCTCATTATGGATCAGATTACACTTCTGTGAGCATCATTGCAGCACATCAACAGTAACTCAATGAATACTCATATGTCAAAGGTACATTTGTGTGTCAGTATGTATCCTACATTGACATGTACAGTTATTTAATGTGTGCAACTATTTATGGAAAGTGTACACCAGTGTCACTACATAATGGGTGTAGAAATGCTACATACAACAAACATGGCATAATGTACTGTTAAATAATGTGTAACATTGTGTACAGATTAATTTTATACCGCTGTTTGATGCAGTCAAACATGGAGGGCTGCACATAGACAGGATATTACTGTATATGATCCTGCATGGCATATGTAATGTCAACATATGAATATGTGGAATGACATTTCTGTACGCTGCACATACCTGAAATGGCAAAACAGAAATCCAAGGCATATCACACTGTTAGTGATGGAGTATGGACAACATATGTTGTCTGCAGTCACCCCAGTAACACACATGATTACTAACTACCTCTTGCAGCACTATCTGCAGGTTAACTGCCACAATGTATGGACAGTTAACCGTTCAATGTTTTAATGTCTGTCATACACACATTGACACCAAAGTAAATGTAACATGATAATAGCACATAAGCATGACACATACATGGTATGTATGCACAAAAGAGCATATACAGTCCAGTCAATGAAATGACAACCACCATGTTGGCAGCATAACACAAGTGGAGCACACAGACAATATTTATGAACCAGAGGGACCAGGCTGATGGGGTTCAGACTCCCAAATGAACTCATGAGATATCACCCTGAATGAATCCCGCATAGCTTATGACATATGCTCAAAGAAGGACCTCATCATGTCCCTCATCTATGTTCAAAACACATCAGTCATGACCTCCTAGATCTCATCCTGATAACTGTCTCATTCCAATTTGTATCAATGTCTCCTCTAGGGTGCATGCAGGATGGCTCAGGCAGGGGCGGGTCCAGGTTCCACAGCATCATCATTATTATCATTGTCATTGTCATCCTTGGAATACTCTGGCAATGGCCTCACATATTCTCATCATCGTGTTTGGACTGGAGAAGTAAACATGAATTGAAAAACACAACAGAAAATGAAAGCAAATGTTTCTCATGTAGAACAGTCTCGTGAATATCATAGGACAACAAAATATGAATATAATTACAATTTACACAGTGACTGACACACATCCATTATGAACAGAGTTACTTATGGTCCTATATGTTATATTCCTAAAAAGGATGTAAGTGTTCTTTGCTGAGCAACTCTATATGCTTAGGCACACCCACACAGGTCATTAGCTTTGTAAGAATGTATGAATGCTGAAATCATCAGATGTTACTACCTGCATTCAATGATTTATATGGGGAGCCACAAAGCATCATTGTTAAAATGATGATAAAGTGATTTGACAATATTGTGGACAAAACAAACATCCGAGACAGGCTGCATGATAATTGGCTTAACGCACATCAGTATAATGAGTACAATGGTAAAAACAAAGTGATATGTTCAGTCAACACAGTTGCTGACATATGAGAATCTAATATACCTTTTACTAACAGTATCGTATGTGTGCAACTGAATGCATTATCGACCAAAATAATTAGCAATCAGTAGCATGAAAAATCAAAACATTGTGAATATGCTTGCTGATACTGAACTGCGGCAATCAAATGTGCATGTGCTTAAGTGCCAATAAACCTAGGCTGTAACTGTGTTTCTACAAAAACACCCAAGTGTTTGGAGACATATACAATACCAATAATGACCTGCACGGCATATTTAATATGAACTGCTGTAATGAAATGTGCATGTGATCAAGTGCCAGTAAACCAAGGTTATAACTGTATTTCTACAAAAACACCCAATGTGACTGAGAGAGATGCATTAGCAATATTGAACTGAAAGGCACCGATTAAAGCACTTAGACTTGCCTAAAAAATGTTCACCTCATCAGGTGTCTTAGATATAGCAACCCAAATGTTATTTAGGTTGTGGACTGCATTTCAAAAAAAAATGTGCTGAAACAATGGCTCACTGATAAATAAAATATCAACATTGTTTGATTTTTAATCGCAGCTGTAAGCATAGCTACCTTGTGATGATTTCACTTACCTTACTGATGCATGATAGGTATTCTTGCATTCTAATCAATATGCATGTTATTGCGAAAAATACAGGCCTGTAAACAGGGAAAGATGCATTTCAGTTCATAAAATAGGGAAAATAATCACCATATCTCTCTCCCTCTGCTGATCCTGAAGCCTGTGCAACCACTCAATGCATATGGCTCTGTTCCAGCTGTGATAACCCTCACATGAAATCAAAAAAGAGAATGTATGGTAAATATCATCTTCTTTCAGCTGTTCCAGTTAGGGGTCGCCACAGCGGATCACCTGTTTCCATTTCTTCCTGTCCTCTGCATCTTGCACTGTCACACCAACCACCTGCATGTCCTCTCTCACCACATCCATAAACCTTATCTTAGGCCTTCCTCTTTTCCTGTTACCTGGTAGCTTCATCCTTAGCGTCTTTTTCCCAATATACTCAGCATCCCTCCTCAGCACATGTCCAAACAAACGTAATCTTGCTTCTCTGGCTTTGTCTCCAAACCTTCCAACCTGGGCTGACCCTCTAATATACTTATTCCTAATCCTGTCCACCCTTGTCACACCCAGTGCAAATCTTAACATCTTTAACTCTGCCACATCCAGCTCAAACTCCTGCCTTTTTGTCAATGCCACTGTCTCCAACCCATATAACATAGCTGTTCTCACTACCCTCTTGTAGACCTTACCTTTCACTCTTACAGGTACTCGTCTGTCACAAATCACTCCTGACACACTTCTCCACCCACTCCATCCTGCCTGTACTCTCTTCTTCTCCTCTCTTCCCTACTCACCGTTACTCTGAACTATTGACCCCAAGTATTTAAACTCATCCACCTTCACCACCTCTACTCCTTGCATCCTCACCATTCCTCTATCCTCCCTCTCATTCACACACATATAGTCTGTCTTAGTCCTGCTGACCTTCATTCCTCTTCTCTCTAGAGCATATCTCCATCTCTCCAGGGTCTCCTCTACTTGTTCCCTACTCTCACTACAGATCACAATGTCATCTGCAAACATCATAGTCCATGGGGACTCCTGTCTGATCTCGTCTGTCAACCTGTCCATCACCATTGCAAATAAGAAAGAGCTCAGAGCTGATCCTTGATGTAACCCCACCTCCACCTTAAACGCATCCGTCACTCCCACAGCAGACCTCACCACTGTCACACTACCCTCGTACATATCCTGTACCACTCTTACATACTTCTCTGACACTCCTGACTTCCTCATACAATACCACAACTCCTCTCTAGGCACCCTGTCATATGCTTTCTCTAAGTCTACAAAAACACAATGTATGATAATGTATTCCTCATATAATACTTATATACATTTCTCAGATTAGTTTATAGATATTTCTTTCTGATAGACATTAGATAATCACAATATACAGTTAACAGTTTTACATTCAGATGCTAACATCTTTGTACACAGATTGGAGAATGTAAGATTTAAATCTGGAATCACAACCTACATCCAAACTCTAATTTTGTCTGACACTTGCCAACCTAACTTATCTCAACTTAAAAAAGAAAATTACATTTTGCATGCAGTGAAAAGACTCGATGTTATGACATTATCTGGATGAGGGATGGTCTGCTAATAATGATCTTGGCTTAGCATTGCTATGTATGAACATGTGTTGCTCACGTAGCTAAACAGATGGAAATTACATTCATGTAATCATTGTATTCAGAAACATTAACAGTAATGTAGAGTATACATTCCTCAGGTAGTGTGACGGTGTCATGTAACATACAACTTCTGTGAGCAGAACCAGACATGTTGCTATATATAATGGGCACAGTAAGGTATGTGTAAGGACTGTGATATTTCTTGCAAAACTGTACACCACTAAGAAAATACATACATCCTCCCTGTTCTGCATTTCAACTGATAGTCTGCCCATCCCACTTCCTCAAAATTTGAGGATGATATTGTTATACATTGACTTTCATAGTTCATTATAAAACAGACCTTCATAGCACTTTTGCAAAGTATACAATATTAACCAAAGAATTACTCAGACACATAACAGGATTTAGCAAGATTTACTGCCCCCGCTGTTAAACAGCTGATGCTAGTGGATCATTACAGATTATGGATATGTTAGTAGGAATTCTACGAATAACAAGGTCGTTCACAAGTATGCCCAACATATACATTAATATCAAGTATAATGTGCTTCTATAAATAAATGCTATGGGCATATTAAAGCAAGATAGTTTCTGATATATGTGTCCCCTCTCTCTGGATTTGAGAACACAGCATGCCAAAATGTAGAAAGGATGGCTTGCTTCATTACCATCTGAGCTACTAGCCACCAAACTCTCTTATTAGAAAGCTGATGTTATCAGAGTGTTATGGATTATGGCCATATTCATAGAATTTCTAGACTAATGCAGTGAGTTGTTACCATGCACAACATAAAAATTAACATAAAGTACTGGAATATGGTTCTTCCAAAAAATGCTATGGATAAATTTAAGCAAGGTAACAGGTACTGATATATGTTTCCCCTATGTGGATTGGAAACCACAGCACACCAAAATGTAGACATGCTGGCTGGTTGCATTACAGGCCAAGCTCACAGTCAGCACATGTTATTCCTAAGCAAATGTGTACTACTCTACAAACTCTGTTGTTAGAAAGCTGATGGTATTAGAACATTATGGATTACTGCCATAGTGATAGAAATTTTAATATAAAGCATTGGAATATTTCTTCCAAAACATGCTATGGGTGAGCTTAACCAAGGTAGCAGGTATGTTTCCCCCATATGGATGGAAACCATACCTCTCAACCTGGAAACATCAAAAATCTGGACAAGGCCCATGAAAAATAGGTACAAATCTGTACGCTGATTAACATAAAATTTCCATAGATAATTAAACAACCCCCCAGCCACTCCGACTGAATTGTGGGATACCAACTTTCAAATGCAAACTGAAGAACAGACAACCAAAATATGGCATCAGAGTCCCCCTGCAGCCATTCCAATGTTCCATTACCTGGCTATTTTGCCCCATTTACCATAAACACTAATGTGTGCATACTGCTTTACGTCTACAATGATTATTTTGATTTTATTTTTACATTTCATAGCACAATACACAAAAACACTAATAGATATCTGCTAAACAAAGCAACACTGTCTCACAATGAAAATATGCTTGGCATTAAAACTTCTCTGCCCTTGAAACTCACATTCATTGAAACAGCATTGAAACCCATACCACATCCAAAGAAAATGCATCTGGCCAGTGGTGGATATAGATTACCTTTGGGCAGTTTGCAAATCGTAGGCCCCTGGCTTGCACACAAAACAAGAAACATGCATGCATTCTTTGGTACACCTTCCTGACTTTATTAAATTATATTCCTTGTATAATACAGCACGCTGGTTAGATTTAAGTTAGACAGCATTTTAAAATGTATTGTTTGAACATTTTTCAAGTAGGCAATGAAGTAAAATGCATGAACAAATAATGGCAAAACTGCCCAATTCATAACATTTCCATCATAAAAGTCTACTTGCACACACACACACACACACACACACACACACGCACACACGCACACACGCACACACGCACACACGCACACACACACACACACTTATATGCACACACACACACATATGCATGCACAAATGGAAGGGTACAGAAAACTACAGATCACTGCAATGCATTCTTGTCAGTTTTGTATGCACAATATTTTGGTTAAAAAATAAATAAATGAAGGTTTATATTACAGAAAACAGTTCCAAAATGAATGCCCACAACTCAGAGAATATTTTTGAGAAGCAAACATTTGGCTTGCCCACAATAACCTTTTAGTTTGTTACATTTTCCTGATTTAATGAGCACCTTTGAATCACAGTTTTACTTTGCTTTCTTCATTTATCACACATTACGCCTTGGAACATAAGCATTTACTTTCTAATAAAATGTAAAACAAAATTAAAGATTTCATTACTAAAAGATAAGCCTTGCTGTCTAAAAAAAAGCACATCTGTCTACTCAGCGATTTTTACTTCGAATGGTTTGCTACTACAAAAATCATCGATGTAATCTTCATAACTTCATTTTAGACATGTAGCTAACAGAAGAAAAGAACAATCTTAAAACAAGGTATGTTAAAATCAGTGGCACAGAGCTATATAAAGCTGATAACAGTCTTCTCATATGTCCATCTTGTTCTGCCAAAAACTGATTATTAAACTAGCAAAAGATTATCACCTCAGCAGGGTCCATCACACATTATGTTCCTTCAGATCTCTTTGAGTTAAACTTCTAATAGAGACTTCAACTTGTCTACCACTATGTAGCCAGCTACATTCCTGACACACAAAGCAGCACCATGTCAGAGAATTACTCTGAAATGTGCAGAATAAGAATAGAGTCAGGCTTATTTTCATAAAAAAGTCATGTTTTGAATAAAATAACCTACTAGTTTAAAGGTGTGGCTGATATTAAATGTTTGCTACAGTAACTGAAGCTAAATTTGTTCTAGCACTGAGGTTACCTGACCCATTAAAAACTCCAAAGATGTACTAAATTTGGAATAAAGTCCACAGTCTGCTTACTTACCTGACATTATTTAATTTTAAACATTGGGCATTATGAGACAGACTACACTTTGTGAAAAGCAATTTTGCCTTTTGATAAAACTAATGACAGTATAACTTGAAATAACTGTGAAAAGTTATACGAGCGAAACTGAAAAATGATAGGTCATAGGTTTGCATCTGGGGCTTATTTTCTTTGTTTCCTGACTTAGACACATTCTTACCCTTGCCTGTACATCAGCTGGATAATAAAATTGTGTGCTTTGTAACTGAAACAAACAGGAAGCTCATTAAAATTACAATAGAACAGCAGTGCAAAGGACAGGCTTATTTTCATTTAGCCAAAAATGTCACTCCCAAAAGAATTCATTTTTTGAATAAGTCAAATTGTATCACTTGGGAAATATCACCTTTTCCCCAAGGTACAACAACCTCAGAACTGATTGTATTAAATAAGTGGGAATATAACATTAACAACAATTCCATGGTATGTTTATCGGTCTTCCTACCCACAGAAAATATTAGTTTGAATGGTTTTGTGTCACTTCCATTCAGAAATTTTTTTCTCAAAAATGACATTCACAAAGCTGTCATTTGAACTGATACCCTTGACTCTACCAAACATGAAACTGCCTTCAGCTTTCTACTGCAACCCAGTCGAGTATAGTAACACGATGATTTCATTTTAGCTTATACCACTGAAATACAACTGCTTGTTATGGGAGATTATCTGTATTAATGAACCAGTTAGGGTTTTAAGGTTCAAGATAAATAATGGAAATTCAAAAGGAAGAACATGCTAAACTCTTGCTGTGTATTTCCATTTAACAGAACCAAGCTAACATATCTCCCACTGCTTAGCACCCTCTCCCCACTAGACTCTAAATTTGCTGATGTGCTTCATTTTTCATGAAACAGGCAGATGTAGTTGGTATATATAAGCAGTAGGGGATACAGGGGGTGTACAAGATTCCCTGAATGGACACACACACACACACACACACACACACACACACACACACACACACACACACACACACACACTTGTTCAATGAGTAGCGAGAAGCAGCAAGAAGGAACCCTGAGAGTCAGTTCACGGCAGTACCAGAAACGCAAGTAGCAAAAACGGCAGCAAGAAGCCAAGCCTTGCAATAGTACCAGAAACAAAACAGCAGCGAGAAGCCAAGCTTTACAATAGCACCAGAAACAAAACAGCAGCAAGAAGCCTTAGCATTCAGTATGACCAAAAGCAGTTCACATCCTAACAGTACCCGAGTGAGTCAATGCAGTAGCGCGAGTAGCAAAAACAGTACCTGAGTCAGTTCAGTTCATGGCAGAACAGTACCTGAGTCAGTTCAGTTCATGGCAGAACAGTACCTAAGTCAGTTCAGTTCACGGCAGTAGTGAGTGTTCACATAACATGTCTGCAAGAAGGAACCCTGAGTCAGTTCAGTTCACAGCAGTTATTTCCAAGCTTTACTGTGCTCGCAGCCAGCCAGAAATGTGTGCCCTTGAGCTCAATTCCGACAGATTGACGGAGCTGATGTCATCGCACACGTGATGACATCAGCTCCGAAAGCATGAAAGAAAAATATTTTTTAAAAAAATTGGGAATGAAGGTGTGCCACTCTCAAAACTCTGTAAAAACTGAGTAATTCGGTGCAGTTGAGAGATATGATGGAAACCCACAGCATGCCAAAATTTACACAGGCTGGCTGGCTGTTTTACAGGCCAAGTTAACTTTCAGTAAGGGTTTCATTTTCAAAAGGTACTGCAGGTGTTTATTAGAAATCCTGAGGAAAACAGGTAAATACAGAAAATGTGAACATTTATTGGACATTTAATTGTAAGGAAATAACAATTATCAACACATAACTGAAAACATATGTGTAAGCTGACAGACAGGAATTACTTTTAAATTAAATAAACATGTCTGTGTAGTGCTTTAGGAGGAATGATTTAATGAAGTTAAACACATTTTTATTCCAATGTATAATGGTGCAGTAGGTCATAGTGTAGGACTATAATGGAAAACTATGAAGTGCATAGTCATCTGTAGCCTAGGCACTATAGGCATCTCTGATGCACGAGAACAGTGGCTATGTGAAATTATGTAGTAAATGTTGTAAAGCATATGTACATCTACAAAGGGGATAATTATGGATATTATACACATTATTAAATAAATAAAATGCGAAGTGAACCCATAATTACTAGGCCAGTATTTACAAGTCTACTATATTATCCTCATGAGCTAGTTGTCACAGCAGTTAATGCATGATTATAAAATATATATCTGATATATATGGGACAGAGAAATATCTGAAAAATCCATAGCAATGCTGAGGTATGCATAGAATATTGATAATTACTGTAAGGATCTATGGGCTACCTCCACACCTTGAAGACCCTCCTTCAAAGCTCTTCCATGTCCCTCCAATGCAGGTCATCATAGTGGTGATGAACCTGCACTCCAGTGTGGTAGATCCCCATCCTCTGTCAATGCTCCCTCGCAATCTGGATCCACACATCTATCAAGGTGAAGTTCCTGGGTCTGGCTGCCATCCTCTTCGACAATCCAGTGTACACAGTCAACATCTGGGTCATCTCCTCATTGGACCAGTTGGACACATGGACACAACTCAGCCTCCTTGAAGTAGCCATCACAATTCTCAAGATGAAGAAGTTTGGAAAATACAAATACAGAGAAATGCTCATTAAGGCACCACTCAGTCTGCAGTTAGACATGATCTGATCAGTAGATGTATCAAAATCAATACTTGAAAGTGGTAGACCTGAGTGTTTCAGTGCATGAAGCCAGATTATATTGATGTGCATGGATGGGATTCCAAAAATCTAAATTTTAATGAATCTCATTAATTATTTATTGTGCAAATGTTACTTAAAGGATGGTGTACACAAGATGCACCTTGATTCTGTGATTTGGAGTGAGATGTACATTGGAAATTGGTAGCATTTCTCTTTTGGTGATTACTAAATGTCTTAAAGTTAATCATTTCAATAAGTACATGTTTAAATTATTTTTTACTCAAAATGTTACTTTTAACAGAAGTTGTTATAAGTTACTGGAGTGATGTTGTCTCAAACTTTATGCATGCAGGTGTTGTTATTTTAAATAGTTTACTTTAATCCCATATGCACTTGTATAGACAGATTTCCACTGCAGATGTTAACAGTGTGTGCATGAAGGCTGACGTATGGCTCATCTATGGAAACCTATGGATTCCGACACTGTCCATATCTAGTATGTGATGTTGATATTATGGATATTTCTTAATTCATGTCGCCTAACAGAACTGTTAAAAATGTGCTGTTGCTCTTATGGATATGTCTTCAATGATGCTTCTTGACAAAGGTATTATCAGATGTGGCTCAATATACTAAGGATCTGTACTCTGTAGCATAGCTACAGATGGTGAGATTTGCTGACTCGTTCTGTAAGTTCTTCAAATTGTTACTTGTAGTATATGAATGTGGCACACACACAGACTTATGTGACATAATGCCATACCTCTCCACCTCTTAGAGATCTGGACAAAGCTATAAATTAAAGTGGGACAAAGGCCCAAAAATAGGGACAATAGGGACAATCTTTAAATATTGCTCTTACAGACTAAGAAAGTTGATAGGATAACAGGTTTTGCATTAGCATGAATTTTCTTAAGGATATGAAGTCTGAAACTCAAATGTCTGTCATTATTTTCTAACTGCAATATGTAATGATTTAACACTATTTTGCCAGAAAACCACACGTTTATGAAAAATGGAGCAAAAATATGAGGCAAGTATCTGGACATTCTACGAAAATCTGCACAGATGAGAGGTATGCTACTGTTGTCCTTTGCCTTCCATGTAAAATATATGTATTGTTAAGGGTTCTATCCTGCTCATAAACTGTATAGGTATTACAAGTTGTTTTTATTTTACCATGTTATATATGAGGGCATGCTGTTACTTGCAATATATCACATTAGTATTTATCATGCACAGCGTTATACATACATTTTCATTGCATATGTAATAGGTGACTCTATTGTCAGACACACTGACGTCCCACTCACCAGGCTGAATAAAGAGAAGGTCACGTTGAGCTGCCTGTCGGGTGCTAGGATCCGCCACATAACGCAAGCACTCAGGTCACTCCAAAGCAAATACAAATATGACTCAGTCATTGTACATGCTGGTGTGAATGACCTGAGATGTACCTCCCTGGACTACATGAAAAGAGACATAGAGGAGCTCTCTGATCATGTAGCCCAGGCTGGTATGACCCTGACCTTGAGCAGCATCTTACCCTCACCTAGAATGATGCCACAGTACAAAGACAAAATGATCGATTTTAACAATTGGCTAAAATTTTTGTGTCGTTCAAAGGGGATCCAGTGTCTGTCAGCCTGGGATGACATGCTCGACAAGCCACGTTGCTTCGCTAGGGACGGCTTGCACCTGTCACCACTGGGCTTTCGGATATTGGGAAAGGCTCTTGCCACCCCCATAGTGCCTTTTTTAGGCAAGGCTCAAAAGTCAAACCCACCCCCATAGACAGCACAAGGAACAAGAAACTAAGGGTAATGCTGCTAAACGCCAGAAGTCTTAACCTCAAGATGCACGCACTCAAAGCTCTCCTCAGTATGGAGAACATCAATATCAGTGCAGTGACAGAAACCTGATTCAAGGCTCCAGAGAGCACCCCAGCACTACCAAGCTATACCTCATATCATGCTTTTCGGCTCCAAAACCAGGACCAAACCACAAAAGGAGGGGGAGTTTCCATATTTATCAAGGATATCCACACCTCCAGGTTAGTGGCATTGCACGAAGTATCGGAGACCATCCATGTGCAACTAACAGTGGGCAAGACTGCTTTTCAGTTTATAGCATCCTACAGACCACCCTCTCAAAGTCAGGAATCCCACTCGGCTTTCCTGAAAACATTGGAGAACATGAAGATCTCTCCGAACACCATTATATTGGGTGACTTCAACTACCCAAACATTGACTGGGAGCACTACTCAAGCCTCAGCACCTTAGCCCAAAGGTTCCTGGAAATTATAAACTCAAATGCTATGGAACAACTAGTCACCACTCCCACAAGAGGGGACAACATACTAGACCTGATCATTACCAACATGGGGACTCTATGCTCCACACCAGAAGTATATCCCTCATTGGTAAGATCAGACCATAAACTAATTTCACTGGATGTCACCATCCCGACCCCACCCCCAGCCCAGAAAACCACAGTGAAAAACTTCTCAAAAGCAAACTTCTCACTTCTCAAAACCGAAGTGGAATCCTTCAAGGCCCCAGGGCCAGTGGAAACTATGGCCCAAACTGCAGAATCCTATATAAACGCATTCTACGGACATCTCCAAGAATGCATGGATCATGCTATCCCAAACAAAACCATGACCCAATCATCCAAAGGCAGGCATTTAGTCTGGTGGACCCCTGCCATAAATAAACTGTACAACAGAAGGAGGAAGCTACTACATGATAGAGCAAAATCCCTAATAGGGAAGGCATCTCTGATCAGTACTAGCAAAAAATTATGATCCCTCATAAAATCCTCCAAGGCCAGCTTCGAGAGAAAAATTGCACAGGACACCAAAGACAATCATAAGGCTTTTTTCAGTTATGTTAGAAACCTGAGATGCAACTCCCAAACTTGTTCTGAGTTGATTCTAAACGACAAAAAATACACTGAACCCACAGACATCGCCAATATCCTGGCAGACAGGTTCAGTGCAAACTCCCAAAAGAGCAAGTATCTATCCCGGCAGAGGGCTGCCTCCCAATCATCTCTGATGCTCAGGTGAAGGCTGCCCTCTCCAAAGCAAAAAACACTGCTTCCATGGGACCAGATGGCATCCCAAGTTGTGTCCTACATGAACTCCAAGAGGAACTAATCCCTCAAATAAAACAGCTATACAATCTCAGCCTCACTACAGGATATGTGCCCACAGAATGGTGTACAGCAACAGTGGTCCCACTCCACAAAGGTGGAGCCTCTATGGACCCTGGAAACTATCGCCCCATAAGCCTGACTAGCTTAGTCTGCAAGGCTATGGAGAGGATCATCATGGAGCTCATAAACAAAGACATTGGGGACCTACAAACACTAGATCCTACCCAGTTCGGCTTTGTCAAGGGCAGATCCTGCCTTTTGAACCTGGTTGACTTCTTCAAAACAGTCACCAAAGCCATAGATGAAGGGAAGGTAGTCCACACAGCCTATCTGGACCTTGCAAAGGCATTTGACACAATACCCCACTAGGGCATCATAGATAAGCCATCCAGCTTAAATATAAACCCCTATGTCACAAGATGGGTTGCAAACTGGCTCAAAGACAGAACCCACAGAGTGAGAGTTGCTGGAGCCATGTCAGACTCGAAATTGGTCACAAGTGGCATCCCACAGGGTTCTGTCCTGGGACCACTCTTGTTCGGTATATACTTTTCCGAGGTACAGGCAAACGTGGGAGGACTATGGCTCACCAAGTTCGCAGATGACTGCAAACTGGGTGCCATAATCAACTCTCCAGCTGACACAAACATCCTTCAAAAAGGTCTCACAGAGACAGATAACTGGTGCCAGTGCCATGGTTTAAAGCTAAATGCCAAAAAATGTATAGTCATACCCTTTGGCAAAAACAATGTGCCCACAAATTACCACATAGGCGGAAACCCATTAAGTACAGAGAAAGTTATTAGGGACCTGGGGACCCAAGTTGATAGCAATCTCTCCTTTGAAAACCACATTGCCAAAGTGGTTAGAAAGACCTTCTACATAGCCCACCTCATCACGAAGGGTTTCACATCTAGATCAAGAGAGGTAATCGTGCCCCTTTATTCATCCCTCATCAGGCCCATCATAGAATACAATGCCCCTTTTGGGATGTACCTTACCCGACACCTGCAGCAATTAGAAAGACCCCAAAAGTATCTAACCAAGAGGATCAAGGGTCTCAAACAGATGCCATATGCTGCTCGGTTAAAAAAACTCCAGCTCTACTCAGTTGCATATCGCCTACTTCGAGGCGATCTATGCCTGACATACAAAGCTATGTCAAATCCAGAATTAATGGACACGCTCCACCTCAGTAAATCTAAATCCCTTAGAGCCACATGCTCGAGGGACTTGAACCTCAGCACAGAAATAAATTGAACTTGCTGGAGGGACAGGTTCATAACCCAGAGGCTCCCTTCGCTCTGGAATAGAATTCCAGTTCATGTGAGGCAGAGCACCTCACTGAATCTCTTCAAGAAGAATCTCGATAGGTGGATGGGGGATCGTAGGTTTGTCCCAGGGATTACTCCCGTGTCACTATTAGACAGAGGCACAGTAAACTAAACCTTAAAAAGGGCACAGTATACTCAAATCAAGGAGTGGCGTAAGCCATACAGAATCGGGCTAGGCTTATAATTGCCCCAGGGCAGATAGCCTAGTATGAACCTATGAACCTATATGAATGCATACTGTTTATGTTGACATATGCTGTTTATAGAATGAAATGCATAAATGGACTCAAACATGAATATTATCATGTGAGTATCATTGTCTTTCAGATGGACAATCATCCTAGGGGTGACAACTTCTCCCCTCAGGAAAATGTCATCATCATTGATGCTGTCCACCAGCATGAATGGAGACTCCTAGGCCATTCAGGTGATATTATTTGGCAAAATGGAATCTGGATGGACCTCGCCAACATGATCAATGCAGTTGGAGGCCATAAGTGGTCCTGTGAAGCCTGTAGATGATGTTGCTCAAACACAATCCTTCATGCGACCACAGAGTGATGCATTATGAGAGACTGATGGATGCCACCAGTACTGCACCAATACTACCACCCCAATGGCATCACAATATTTCTGGCCTCACTGCATACAGCAAGAAGGGAGTGATATATGCCTGGGAGTAGGATTGAAGCTGGAGTTCCAGGATGAACATGTATGTTTTTCCTTCCATTAAAGGGCTTTGCATTGAAAACATCACTGTATATTTCTATAGCACGCATATTCATGTATTGCTGTTTTTGATTTACAGTAGCAGAGTTGAGCCATGCACACACATCCACATAGAGTGAGGATGATGAATGTAAATCTAATGACATTTATTGATACAGCTGAGGTACACACAGAACAGCCCAAACAATATTTGTAATATTGGTTCCATTAATATTCACTGGTCCATCTACTTTGGGACTAAACTAGGAATTGGCATGTGGGTGTCTCTGTACTGTCACTGTGAATGCTACCCTGTTCATGCCTCAACCTCATTACATGGCACTGCTGTTTACTGTTATATGATTGTTTCCCTACCATTGTACATTACAAGTGCATCCAGTGAGTGGCAAGCCATGCATTTTTAAGTGCAGACAGACCACGTATGTTACAGAAAAATTGTTATAGATTTCAACAATGTGTAGCACATGTGATACTTGACATTTATGTCAAAATTTGTCAATACAGGCCCATTTGATTTACAGTTGCAAAATCTGTCACCTGAATATTTGCAGCCAATATTACTATCTTGTATTATGTGATGCTGTCGGTATTCTTTTTGCTAAATACATGACTGTGCTGTCTTTCTCTTTACTTTCCCACTGCAGGATTCACAGTACACTGCACAACCTCTCCCCAGCAGGAGTCTGTCAGTGGTGTGCTATTACGTATGTTTCATACCTGTCGTTTCTGTTAATCCTGTAGTTGACCTCCATTAATACTGTGTCCTTCTTTCCATTCTTGGGTCAGTGTGCATTGTTGTCCTCAAGGGCCATATAAGTTGTATGTGTATGTCACACATTCTGTATGTTTTAACTGCATTCACCTGTTAATGGTGTAAATAACGTCATCACTAATGTTTTTTTTCCTGCACTAGTTGAAGTTCATCCCCATTCAGCACCACCATCTTACCATGAGTTTTTTCCGGGTATATATATATTTTTTTATTCATCACATATGGCATGTATGTTGGCCACATAAACAGATTATATACTTCATTTATGTAGCATCCATGAAACATACATACAATAGACTGCATGTAAAGTCATTATTGTTTGTAATATTGCAGTGAGATATATATGCCATATGTTCTTGGTGGTATTCATCATGTGTTGTCGGCACATTGCACTGATCCGTGTCTATGTATCTTGTAGCAGATCAACTATCTGTTTCATCCAGCAGCCCATCCAGTGATCATGATGGTTTTCAAGATGTGTCTTGGCATGTTAGTATGGCCTGTAACACAGAAGACCTTATGTCGTTTGGAAAGTCCACCCATGAGTTTGACAGTGATGTTGCAGCAGATGTAGCCTGAGATGTGGAGGCCCACTTGTCTTGCCATTCAGAGCATGCTGCCACAGTGGATGTTTAACAGGGTGAGGCCACTGACCAACACACCACAGCTGAGAGCACTGCTGCTGACAAATCCTCACAACAGCCAGAAACGGGTCATCACAGTAGATGTGGGCGAGCAGATGTGCATGGTCAGGTATCGGGTGGTGTCCACCTCCTGCTGCAGGCAAATGAGCAGTCTTTGCAATGGCATCATTCAGCTGTCTGTGCACTTGCTGGTGCCACAGATTATGTGGCATGCAACCTGCATGTCATGCATGAAGGACAAGAAATCAGACACGTGAGATTATGGCTACATTGGCCTCTCAGAATCAGAGTCTGCTAGCTGTGACATGGTCGGTGGAAACCCTGGCTTCTACGGTACTGCAGTATAGTTCTTCCACCAGTAGGATTCTGCATTACCTGCATCCTGGGAGAGGCAAGCCACCTGTCTGTAAGACCACCATTGGCCATTGAGAGTCACTGTCTGTGGTCCAACCTGCACAGAGTTCGACTGCTGATTTATCTGCTGTAGTCCTGCCAGTCACAAGGCCTTCAACCCACAATCATGCTACTTCATCTCAGCATGGTGCTGTAACCACATCCATCTCCTCTGTGGAGCAACCAGGACAAGATGTGTCTATACCTGGTTAGGGTAGAGTGGACTGTGATGTGAGACATCAGCAGGGTTGCCCTAGGCTGTGTTAGAGTGTGTCCAACTGTATAGTACATGTAGCTGCCTCATCTTATTCAAATACCACTGTACTGTGATATGTATCTTCTGAAATTAAAAAATCTGCATTATGTCCTGTGTGATTTCTTATTTTACATGTATGTTATTCTACAGATATCTATGTGTAGCACTGATGTGTGTTCCATATTGTTTACCATACAGTGGTACAACAATTTGTGTATGCATACTAGTGTCAGTTGCGCCCTGAGTTGATGATCTCTGCTTTGACACATTTTCTTTAGTTCATGTTGTAATATGCTATGATTATGTTGTGTGTGATGCTTCGTGCATACATCTAGTGGGTACTTTCCATTAGATGAAATCTGTGTTGCTGTGGTGGGGCAACACCTGAACATCAATGGCTTGTCATAACTCAGATATCTGGGTCAGATGCTGCAATGCTGCCTGGGCCTATACTTGTGATCACACCCTACATTGCCTATTCCTGTGATGTCTGTTCTCTTTGTCCTCCTGCTCCTCCACCGATACTTCTAGGGTGTCCTTTTCAGACATTTGGTGTTCTTGACATAGTTCACCCACCCCTCCAGCTGGAAGACCAAAATGTATGTGCTCTGGTAAGCATGTTGTGCAGCATGGCATACACTATCATCTTTGCTGCCATTTCAGGTGTGTATTGTAGTGCACTCTCAGATGTGTCCAGACATCTGAACTGAGATTTCAGTACAATAAACACTTGCTTTGTGGTGTTTCTGGTTATTGTGTGTGTTCCATTGTAGACCTCCTGTGCAGGGTGTGGTTGTTCACAGTACAAGGTCATTGGCCATGACTCAAGTGGATAAAAACAGTTAGTTGTTGCTGGGAATAAAAACACTTTTTGTTGAAATGGATATTGTTATGAGGAGTATCTTTGACTTGCATCCTAGCAGTGTTCCTGTACTTACCCAGTAGCGGTTCTTCAGGTATATCACCTTGCTGTAATTCAGCCCTCATTCTACTATCCCTCCAAATGGCTACATCATGGACACTTCCAAGGTGTGTTGCCATGATGTTTATTATGCTGCTATTTGCTGCACATACAACTTGGCAGTTGATGAATGGCCATCCCTTTCTGTTTATGTGTTGATCTGCTTCAGGATGTACTGGTGTCTTGATAGACGTGTGTGTACAATCTATTACATCAAGTACATGTGAGAAATTTGCAGTGTTATAGAACTGGTGCATTATACTCCTCCACTCATTGGGTGTGGATGGGAAGTGCAGGTAGTCATCCATCTTGCTGCACATTGCTTCCAAAAATTTGGCAGGGATATGACTGGCAACTGTCTGTGATACTCTTAAAGCATCCTCTATGTCTCTCTGAAATGTACAAGATGCAAGTACACCCAGGCAGAAACACATTTTGGTTTCAAGAGGGATAGGATTTCCTCACAGGATCTGCACAGATATGTGTGGGACAGGGTCTATATTATATGGGCAAATGCTTAGGTTGTCGAATACGACATGATCAACACCTATTCAGTGAATGCACAAGTCAGTGAAGCCTCACAACACAGAAAAACACATCACCAAATACTTTTACTTGGCCAACACCGTTCCATCCACTGACGAAATTAAAACACACTTCCCACTACACCGCTCACTGCATATTACCCACCCAAACAAAATAAATAAACAACATACATACACTAACCTAAACCCTACTTCTAAACCTACACTAACCCTTATATACATTACTTTCTATGCACTTACCTTAACCTGCACCCTAACTCTAAGGTCTGTAACTATTGCACACTTACCTTACAGAGCTACACCGCAGAAGGGCTGACTATGCTGAATCGGGATTTCAAATTTCACGGTTTCCAGCATTTGGTGTACTCGCAGTTCATTTATTAGGTGTCGATCATGTCATATTCGACAACCTAAGCATTCGCGCTTATGATATAGACCTGTGGGACAGACATGATGCATGACAGCCTGCACTGGTTGTCTGTCTAGATGGCATCTGTCAATTATTTGCTGGTCTGACAACTGGTTTACTTGCAGCCTTGCTCCGACTCTATTTGGTTACCTTCTAGGACAAACACAGTCTCATTTATGCCTTACATAACCGCAGCCTGTTGCAGTATATTAATAGCAGGTTCCAATTTTATATATTTTTTGATTCATTGCTATAGATTTCTTAGTAATCCATAATATTAGCTTGAATTCACTAGGGTCTGGAAAGTATGTGCCGAGGATTTCAGAAACAGAGTTGGCATAGCTATTTGTTACATTTAAGTTGTATTGTGCGTGTACAATGTGTTTTGGAATCAGACTGTCATGTACAGAATCCTTAATTATACTACACTGAATACTTAAGTATTTGGTCTACTTTCAACATGTCTTCTGGAACTGTGTCTGCACCAGGTGCGCTGAAGTCTTCCTTTTGCATATGGCGCTGTCTGCAAATAGCTTTCGCCAACTTTACGTGATCCAGCCCCAGGTTTATAGATGCTTTGCTAATTGTGTAGGCTGGAAAACATCAACTTTGTTACATGTTATGAAAAGCATTTACAATAATGATTTAGTGCTGGAGTTTCAGTATATGTATATATATATATATATATATATATATATATATATATATATATATATATATATATATATATATATATGCATTTTTTTTCATTCAATGGGTATCAATTTTCCCTTGGAAAGATTAATGGAAGTACCTAGAAATGTTATTTCATTTAAAAAAATTTGACAAGTTATATAATGGTTAAGAAGTAGTCCATTCTTTCAACTTATATCCTTTTTCCTCACTTACAAAAGCTAAAAAATGCAACAGTCTTGGGTATTTTGATAAAGAAGCAGTCCTCTACAAGTTCCAGAGACCCGGGTACTATGGTTAATGATGGTTTGATATTTACAAACCAACAAACATTAAATTTTGCTTATTAGTTAAATGCAACACACTCTTTTTCAACTAAACATTTATACAACACATATCCAGTTTATAACAATGAAGTTTATCTGAATTTGGAGAGTATGATTAATAACCTTGAAAATAAACTACTGAAAGTGAAAACTTTATAATTAGACAATAGTTATTTGAAAGAGTATTTGAATCAAAAGCTAGTACCACAGGGTCTGAGAGTTTACAAATTCTCGAACAGGATGGGAGTGAATGATACATTTTAATGATTTTTACTGAACTATTCAACCAACATGGGTTTGAACTAATGGAACTGCTTATCAAAAGGAACAATTTTACTATTTCTGGGTTAGGAGGTTAATTCCTTAAATGAACATATTACCAGTGATTTTCTGATTTTTTTTTTAATTTTCAAGATAAATATGACAAGGTTTTTAAATTCAGTAACAGGCAAGTTCAATCTACTAATAGTAAGAAAAACAAACAAAAAATAATAATAATAGAAAGGAATACCATTCAATACAGACAAAACAGGGCTTATATTCTAAGGGATTTTCCAAAGAACACTGTGCAGGCTTCCGCTGTTAACCATTTTTTGGATATACACCAAACCCATGATGATGGTAATACACATGGAGCTTCACACCCTACTACCCCTACAAGGAATGGACTAGTTTTAATATGGATGACCCTTTAGAGTTCCCCACTAAGATGTTTGAAGAGAATAGAAGAACAGAAGGGGCAACAAGACAATTAGAATTGCCACCAGGGGGAAAGATAATATTTGGGGTAGGACTCAACCAACAGAAAAAGAAAATAACCTGTACTGGAAACAGAAGTATTAGTTAGTGATGATGGTATTATTCACACACATAATGATTTTAACTACAGTAATATGGTGTTAGATAAAAAATATTTTTCTTTATTTGAAAAAGATTTTCAATTTGTCCACAGTCATCATTTTGACAAAGTAAATGCCCTATGTGAGTTAAAACTTTTTACAAGGAAATTGAACCTTGGTATCCAGTTTGGTTCTGATATTGGCAGTGGTGACACCAACAAAATTAGGAAAAGAAGTATTTATATAGGCATACCCCAAGCCACCATTCCAATGTTTGAGAGAGAATGCATGCAAGACATTCATCCATTCATCAAATAAGTTTGAAAAGATCTTCATACAAGTTGAACTTATCTCAGCAAGGAAGAGCCTTGTTAAGCAACTTAACTAACAACACTCATATTAGAGTTATGAATGCAGGCAAAGGTGGAAGTGTGATCATACTATATATGACAACATGGGCTATGTAATTAAGGTGTTTTGTATACTTCAGGATGATTCTACCTATGAAGTTACTTCCATTAATCAAGTTAATATATCTTATAAAACTGATTTATTTCTGGGTGATTTACTTTTACAAGGTAGTGTAACTAAAGAAACATATAGCAAAATAAAACAAGACTGAATGAACAGTGGTATAAAAAGTGAATAACCAAGAACACTGGAAAATTAGTGGAGCATAAAGCAACAGTATTAGCATTTAAAACATTATTCAAACGTTTTCATCAATTCAGACTTCTTCAGAAAATTTTAATATACTCAACAAACACAAAATTTATATATTCAATTGACAAATGAAACATTGTTAATAATTAGCAATCTTTAAACCAATTAAAAATTTAACTCATTACATCCGAGTGATGCCTCCAGGTGCATCTGCAGTTAACTCCTACTGACGCCTCTAGGCGTCAAATATTGCTTGTTCATGTTTGTATCAATAATTCCAAAACCATACACGGTTTTAAAAGATTTTATCTTAAAGCTTACCCAGTGGCAAACTCAACTGCATTATTATTTGACCTCTGTCTAGTGCAGGCAAAGAGATACTAACTGTTGTTTTATGATATTAATTTATATAGATATAATTTTTACATTTTCTAAATATCACAACAACCAAGTAATACAAACACAGACAGAACTCTTAGCTTCAAATGAAAGCTATCAGCTAGATGAATAAAATGCTGCTAACAGTATGTGTGTAACTTGAGTGGTTGCTGAGATATTGTAAGCTGTTTACAAAATATATCAAACGTAATAGTTACTGTGTTTACTGTAACTTATAAAATTCAATTTAAGACCTAGAACCTAATGAATAACACCACTACTATAAAAACAGTTTGTGTTGAAGAGTTTGCCATTTATACTTATTTCATAATCCCTACAGTTCCAGAGGTATGAACATTTGTTTAAAATGTGAGGACATAATTTGATTCTGTCAAAAGGCTTAGGCTCCACCCATTGGAAGTAACTTCCTGAGCACCATTGGAGGGGATGAGTTAAAGAACCACAAACATTTTAAAACATTTCATATAAAAGCTTCCATATGAAAACTTAAATAAATATATTACCTTTTATTAACTTTCAATCTTTTTTCTTTTAAAAAACATTTAAAGTTAATCGCATCGAGTCCTGGAAGCTTGTTTGTATTCAACCTAATCTGCCATTCCATTTCCCTAATCTCTAACCTGTTTCTCTAACTACCTCCCCTCAAATTAAAAAGAACCTGTTCTAAAACTTCAAATAGAAACTTTGTATATTTATTGCAGTTGCTTGTGTGCTCATATAGGGGGTTGTTTTTAACCTTAACCTTTATAGAATAAAGGTGCTCTTTAATCCTTTGCTTTAGACTATGGGTAGTCATTCCAATATCAAACACCTTTTTAGGCCATCTTAAACAGGACTTATGGGGTGAGAATTTAATTTTTCTCACAACTGACATAATAGATTTATTTAGCTGTATCCTGAAGATGGAAGGATTAGAATTATTTTGCGAAAGTGTAGTTGAATGTCATTTTCTTTCTAACTTTGAAGTCAGTTTGATTACTGGTCTTGCGGAACTGGTGCTTGACAATAATTTTATTCATTTTGAGGATGAGCTGTATAGATAAACCAAAAGTGTGGTATGGAGGCAGCTTTTGCCCCCATTTACGCCATTCTGGTGTTAAAAACTTGGGAATCCCATTGTGTTTTTACTATGGAACTTTTTAAATATTGCAAAGTAAATGTAAGATTCTTAGATGATGTGTTTATTTTATGGGATGGTTCTGCTGACAACATTAATGTTTTTATGCAATGTTTAACACATTCTTTATCTATTCTTAGATTTACCCATCAACCTAATGGCAAATCCATTAACTACTTGGGTACTACTATTAGTTTAAGGAGTGATGGGTTTATATCAAATATTTATAGAAAACTCACTTTTAGTAACACCTACTTGCATGTTAACAGTTGTAATCCATTCCACTGTAAAAAGAATATATTAAAAGGGCAATACATCAGATTGGCTAGAATGATTTCTAGAACTGATTTATTGAAAGTTGAGATAGAAAAACATTGTGGTTTGTTCACCAATAGAGGTTACCCTAAAAACCTAGTTGGTAGAATTTCCATGGAGATTATTAGGGAGTGGAACCAAAGATGTAAACCCCTTTTAGGTATACAGCCTAGTCCAGTCGTCCAAGATGATAATTACAGTAAGAAAGGAAACAGAGTTTTTGAGAGATCTATGGTTCTAACGTATTCTGCTAATATATATGAAATGCATAAGATACTGAATGATAACTGGAATATTTTTTAAAAGCAATACATCATTATTAGCCAGTGTTGGTACCACACCTCACTTTGTTTATAAGAATAGCAATAACAAGAATTCACAACCCCCTAGTTTACACCACTATGAGAATGACTAAATGTGGAAGGTGTAATTACTGTTCAGACATATTTTTGGGAGAAAAGTTATGTTTGAACCTAGCTAAGAAAAGGTATGTCCATTTAAGTAATGGAACATGTACATCTGGTGTGGTACTTTATATTGCTAAAAGTTCTACTTGTCCAGCATTTTATATTGGCAAGACAGAGAGCAAATTAAATACAAGGATTTATGAAGATAAGTATGACATATGATGTCATAATGTTAACAATGCTCTGTATAAACATTCCACTCTGCCCACTTTTTATGGGTTTTAAATTTTCCATGGTGGATACTATTGCTCATGACTTTAGGGGCAGAAACTGGGAAATCAGGTTGGAATATCAAGAACTGCATTGACAGTTGTGACTAAATGCTACAAATCCTCCAGGAATTAATGATTATGTTTCTGTTGCCGTTTGTTAAAACGAAGGGAAGCAAAACTACTGTAAGGGTTGGATTTTATAATTTATCCATTTATCATTTGCATATTTATCACATATTATTTTATTGGTATATTAATAAAATTACTGTAGTTAGCTATTTTTATATTTTAACTAGTAAGCAAACAATACATTTTTAACCAATACTTAATTGTCCCTACATTTTTAAAGAATTCTAGAGTTTTAAACATATACTGCAGGATATTACAGTTGTGTGATAGTAAACTATGGGTGTATGATTTTATTTTAGCATGATTTGGTTTATTTCTTTGGAATTAACCTTGTACTTTGAAAGAGTTTTTAAATTGACATAATATATATATATATATATATATATATATTGAATTTTAACATGTATTTGTTGTTATATTCCTTGGTTTAGTTTTTAAACACTGTGGCTTTAAGCATATGATTATTATTTTATTTTAATGCATTAATTAAATGATTTCTGTATGGTAATCAGGGTAGCTATTTAAGTGTTATCAAAACCCAAGGCATTATGGATGTTCTTCGTGTTTCACTGTTGCAGTCATCACCTGTGGGTTATCACTGCTGTGGTAGGCCTCGGCCATCCCAAATACTAGAGTCAATGTTTTTCTGAATCAGCTGCTGTCACTTGCTGTCTGACATCATATTGTCAGTGCTATAAAGGAAGGCAGCTGACGCCATTACATCAGTCTTTCTTGCTGTGGAGCCCATAGCAGAAGTAGTTCACAAGTGTGCCAGTCGGTCGCTACCAGAGTTTGAATTACAGCTGAAAATGTCTAAAGCTAAGTACCCCTTTGGGGATCCTTTTTTCTTCCACTTACCGATGTCCAAAAAAATTGTCTTGCCTGTGGATGCAAATACCACACAGAGACTTCCATTCATACTGCGTCACTTGTTTAGGCCCAGACCATGACATCCCCCATTGCCGGTTCTGTGCCCTCATTAACAGGAGAACCATTTGTCGTAGAGCTCTTATTGTAGCCAGGTATTATTGTCTTCCATCTTCGCTTTCTAAAATGGCGTCCATCAGCCAACAATCCGTAGACATTCCAAAAAAGTAAGGATAAAGACAGAGACAGACCACACAAGGCTAAGCCTTCTGATGACTCTACCGCTAAACAGGTTGTCAGTTCTCCGGAATTCAGTGAGGTGCCTTCGCAGCCCCTGATGCTCAATTCGATACCTTTGCAGGCCTCTACTGAGACTCTTTTGGAGTCTGGTATGCCACAGAAATCTTCTTCATCTTCTGAGCCTTTGGTTGTCTCTGCCTTGGCTGGGTCTGGAGCCATGACACAGGCACTGGCTTCTGATGAGGTTTTTCACACTACCAAATCTAGACAAAAAACTATGTCTTCTCCTCCAACTACCATTTTTCTCAGACTGATGGATACTCTTAGGCCTAGAAGCAAGGCCACTCCTAGGAAAACTACCTTTAGCCATCATTTTACTCCTGCTACACCACCTCAAGCTCAAATGCTTAAAATGGCGGAGGATTTTATTACCCTTATCAGGGGTAGTCAGGCCACACCTTCTAAAAGGAAAAGAGACCTTTCTCCTGATATACTGACAGAACAGGATTCTGGGGAGTCTGATTATTCAGATTTTGAAGAGGAACAACAACCTCTGACTGCTTATGAGGATTCAGATGCAGAGGAATCCATTCCTTCTGCCTCCCCACAGAAGATCTTTCCTTTGGGAAAACCCTTCACAACCTTAGGGAACATTTCCACTGGGAATCTCAGGACTTTCCTCAGTCTAAGAAAAGACTAAGAGAGTTTCAAGACCTGCCCCAGCACAGACCCTTGGCCATCCCTCCAATCTTAGCAGTGGTTGATGATGTCTTCCATGAATCCAGCTTAACTCCTGATGCCCTCCCACCTGCTCCCAGAAAACCTGACAGGTATTACAGAGTACCGGATTCTCACAAATACTTGTACAGAAATCCTGCTGCACACCCTGAGGTCATTTCACAGGGACCAAAACGAGGTAAGGCTAGTTTCGCAAAGAATCCTATTCCTTCTGACAAGGACTCCAGAGCTCTGGACAGACGGGGTAAAAAAAATATACACCTCTGCAACCTTAGCTATCAGAGCACTCAACTGTCAGTTCCACATGTTAAAATATCAACAACACACTTTGGAACTATTAAAACAAAAGTTTTCAACCTTTCCTGACTATGCCAATTTGAAAGAGTTAGCAGATTTACTGCACTCTACTTGTCAAGTGACAAAACACTCATTACACTGTGGATATGATGCCCTAGCAACTTCAAGCAGGCCAGCAGTGTCAGGAGCTGTCATTAGGAGACATGCACGGTTGAGGGAACAACCTCTCTCTGATCATGTCACATCTAAATTACTTGATGCACCCTTGGATAAGGACCACTTTTTTAGAGTAAAAGCAGAAGAGGTGCTTAAAAGGATGGAAGACAAAGCAAAATCTATGCAAACAGTAAAATATTTCCTTTAGGTACAACCTCCAAGGTTCAGAAGAAATTTTCAGTTAAAACACTGGTCCTTTCCTGCACCTAGCAGACAGGGGTAAGGTAGGCCCCACAGGGACAGACCACTCAGACTCCTATCCCAGGGACAGCAGAGAACCAAACAGTGGACCACTTCCACTCTAAAGGCAGCAAGTTCTAAGCCATTCCTCCATGGCAAAAACTCTCAGTGACTCCCTCTCCCCCATCTGCCCTCTTTTCACTCACCAAAAACTAGGAGGAAGTCTCTCCCTCTGCAAAGAAAATTGGCATTCTGTAACAAAGGCCGATGAGTCTTAAAGATAATTTTTCAGGGATACAAATTCTCCTTCAACAAACTCCCAATTCTTAGAGGGTACCCAGACTTACCTCCAAATCAGTGGGCAGAGGCATTGAAACAAGTCCAAACTCTCATATCCCAAGGTGCAGTAGAACCTGTCCCTTCAGATCAAACAGGCAAAGGCTTTTATTCCAGACTATTCCTTATTCCCAGAAAAGAGGGAACTTGGTGCCCCATCCTGGATCTATCCATTCTGAACACCTTCCTGGTGGTCCCCAAATTCAAAATGCTAACTTTGCAGCAGCTGCTGCCTATGGTGACAACAATGCCTGGTTAGTTACCCTAGATCTAAAAGATGCCTACCTCCACATCCCCATAAGAGAATCATGCAGGAAATTCCTTTGCTTCAGAGCAGGCTCACAACACTTTCAGTTCTCTGTGCTACCCTTTGGCTTATCTACTGCTCCCAGGGAATTCACCAAATGCTTAGCCTCGGCCATAGCCTTTTACAGACAGAAAAATATACAAATTTGCCCTTATCTGGCCAACTGCCTCATTCAGTCAGATTGCAAAGAAAAGCTCCTCAAGGACCTCTTCTTTGCAAAACCCTCCTAACCTCCTTAGGGTACACCATCAACGAGAAGAAATCAAAGCAAACACCCTCCAGGAAGATCATTTTTTTGGGAGCACTGCTGGACACAGCATCACAAATGGCCTTCCTATACACAGAAAAGCACAGCTTTCTGCCTCTCTATTTTACCCAGCTAGCTTCCAGAAGTCACCTCACTGTGAGGAAGTATCTGCAAGCCTTGGGGTACATGGCATCTTGCATCCTTCTAATTCCTCTGCCCAGGCATCACATGAGAAAACGTCAGTTGCTCCTAAAGAACCTTTGATGTCAGCACTCTCAACCTCTAGAAACCTCTCTCACTGTGATCCCCTGTATAAGGGCTGAGTGTCTCTGGTGGGAAGGGGCCTGTGCCCAGAACAAGGGTCTTTCCTTCACTCTCCTCTCAACCCAGCAGACCCTTACCACTGACACCTCAGACATAGCTTGTGGTGTTCACCTAGAAGGCAGGTGCACCCAAGGTGTTTGGGATGCCCAGCACCTTCCCTTACACATCAATCAGAAGGAAATGATGGCAGTACAAAAGGCTCTGACATCCTTCAAACCTCATCTCAAGCCAGGGGTTCTCCTTATCAAAACAGACAACACCAAAGTAATGTGGTACGTCAACAAACAGGGAAGGACCCAATCTTACCCTCTGTGCAGGCTGGCCAAGAACCTCTGGCTGACAGCCTCTTCCATGGGACCACACCTGATAGCTCAATCCTTACCAGGGATCAACATCACCCTGGCAGACCACTTAAGCAGAAACTTACTGGACCCCCACGAATGGTAGCTCCACAGAAAAATCTTTTTACAAATCACTCAGCCATGGGGGACTCTGGAGGTGGATCTCTTTGCTTTGCATCTCAATCATCAGCTGAAAAAAATCTGTACCAGGGAGTTTCACCACCTAGCTTGGAAGGTGGATGCCTTGACCTTCCCCTGGAGCACCCTGTTTGTGTACACATTCCCTCCTCTGCTTTTATTTTAAAGGTACTGATCAAAATAATGGAGGAGAGACCAAAGGCCATCCTCATTGCTCCAGATTGGCCCAGACAACATTGGTACCCCTTACTGTGCAGCCTGTCCTTACAGCCTCCCACGCAGCTTCCCCTGATCTCAGACCTCTTAACTCAGGTGGGGGGGGGGTGCTGTACCCAGACTTGCAGACTCTTAAACTATCAGCATGGCTAATACTCTAAAGATGAACAAGGGGCCCCTGTTATGCAAACAGGTCCTAGACATTATCACAGAGGCCAGAAGGCCCAGCACCAGAAAATCTTATGCAGGAAAATGGAAAGGATTCTGCTCCTGGAGCCAGTCCAGAGGGGGAAATGCCTCACAAGCTTCCATCCCTGTTATCCTGGACTACATAGCAGAGTTACTTAATAGTGGCCTCTCCTTCTCCTCTATTAAAATCCATTTCAGCTCATTTTGATACAGAACAGCCCCTGTTCTTCCATCCTTTGATTAAACAATTCCTCAGAGGTGCTTCTAATATCAGACCTCCCAGAAGGCCATACACTCCAGCCTGGGACCTGAATTATGTTTTGGAAAAACTAACTTTACCACTCTTCAAACCTGCTGCTTCAGAATAACTAAGATAGCTCTCCTGGAAGACTGCTTTTCTACTAGCTATCACCTCAGCCATAAGGGTTTCAGAACTTCAGGCATTGATGGCCATTGAGCTCTTCATCATCTTCCCTGCAGACAGGGTCTCCCTGAGGACTAATCCCTCCTTTATGCCCAAGGTGGTATCTAATGTAACTCTTAACCAGACCATACATCTACCCACCTTCTTTTCTAACCCTCAAAACAAGGGGGAAAGAATTCTGCACTCATTAGACAAGCACAGACAGCTCAGATACTATCAGAACCATACTAAACCCTTCAGGAAAACAGACCAACTACTTGTCATCTTTTCCCCAGGGGCAGAGGGGAAGCCCATTTCCAAAGAAACCATTTCCAAATGGATATCACACTGCATCCATTTCTGTTACAGATTGCATGGGAAACTCCCCCTCCAAATCTATTTGAACCCATTCCACTAGGGCTGCCTCCACTTCCACAGCATTCCTCAGAATTCCCACCAGGAACATCCTGGAAGCTGCCAACTGGACTTCTATCCATAATTTACCAAGCATTGCCATCTACCTCTATTTTCTAAGGCTAGGGCAGGGTTTGCCTCTGCAGTACTGCCAGGCATGCTGACCCATTCCTAGGTCTCTTACTAATCCTACCACCCCTCTCCTCAGCTTTGGGAATCCTCCCATAGGCGATGACTGCAACAGTAAAACAAGAAGAACATAGTACAGTTCTTTACACTTACCATAATTGTAGATGTTCGAGTGTAGTCACTGTTGCAGTCCTGGTTTCCCACACTCCTTCCCCATTATATCTTCTTTCTTTAGGGAAAAATATGTTTCTAATGGTGGCTTTTAGCCACCAGGACCACTTTTTCCATATTTACTTGAGCCTCTGACTGGCTAGGGCAAGAAAAACGTATGTAATGGTGTCAGCTGCCTTCCTTTATTGCACTGATGACATGACATCAGGCAGCAAGTGACAGCAGCCGACATACAAAATCATTGACTCTGGTATTCAGGTCGGCATAGGGCTATCACAGCAGGGATAACCCACAGGTGATGACTGCAACAGTGAATGCACACAAACATCTACATTTATGGTAAGTGTACACAACTGTACTTTCTAATGAAGTCTTAAAAAAACAGAAAGATGAAAATGCTGTGGCTTGTTTGTGAAGCATTATTATTTTTTTTTATTTGTGTTTTTATGGATTACATTAAAGTTTTAAAGTATCAAGTGGAGTGTCTGTTTCCCTTGATTTGGTCCAGCACACTATTTGTTGTTTTTCATAGAACTTTAAAGGTGTAACTAAATTTTTTATCAATTAATATAACTGATGAGGAAAACGGTTTATTCAAGCTTCTCAAAGCTTTACCCACACTGTAGAGTAGTAAAACCTCAGATCTGATTTTGTTTCTTGAATGAGTTTTCTGCAATTAATTGTATTCAATGGCAGTTTCTATTTTTAATCTCAAGAATATAGTTTCATTAATGGAAATACCTCCAAAGGTTTTTCACTGGAAGCATATAGTTTACTTTCTATGATTTTTTTTCAGACTTGCAGCACTGGCCCAGGCATCATGCATACACTCAACAGCTTCACTTCTATGCAACTTTATTGACTAAAAGAATTTACTGGAATATGATTAATTTTTATAAAACAGTATAGGGAATATTTATATTGGATGTTTGCTGAAACCTTTTTTGGGGGCAGGTTAAACATGAAGAAAACATAAAGATTATGAACAAATGAACTTTAACTTTTAATGAAATACACTGAGAGTTTATAAATAAATGGACTATGAATTGTATTTATAGCCATGTACTACAGCATTTAAGGAACTATACAGAATTGTTAAGAAATATTTGCTTGATCAATAGCAAACTATCTGAACCCATTCCCATTTTAAGCATCTTCATTGAGATATATTTTAGATGAAAAGCTTAATTTCAATAAGAACAGAAAGAAATATCTACCACACCGCTATGAAATCCAACTTCAGAAAGGGAGCATGATTGAAAAATGATGCAGACTTCTTCAGAATGAATGAAGATAACAATGAAAAATTTATATATGCTTTAGACAAAACAATTAAATAATTAAGTTAATTCAATTTAACAAGTAATTAGTACATTAGTACATTTACTGTATGTTTTTAATGGTTTCTCTGTGAATGCTTAACATTTCTATAGGGCTGTTATAGCTTTAGGAAAGAATACATTGGCTAAATAAACTGGAGACCATGGAGTTTTTGTGGCAAGTGAGATTAAATGCCACTATATGTCCAGGAATTAATGATTGTTGTTCCTTAATGCCAATTTTAAAATACAAAACTACTATTTTATAGGTATATGTAGGATATCTTTTTAAAGTTTCAACTACTGAGTGCTGTATGTGATGATGTCATGTCTCATTCATCAGGTTTGTAATTGGTGGGTGGAGTCTTTTAAAATGTATTTAATTGTATAATCAACATTAGTAACTTGTTCTGATGAATTCTTGATTTTTCAGGACAAAAGCGCTTGACTGGAGTTATTTCTGTTGTGTGGTTTTATGTAAATGCCTTTGGATTATTAAACAGAGTTTTCTACAGAATTGGCTTGGCAATTCATTATGAGGTGTATTATTTTGTTTTTTGTTGAAGAATACAAGTTGAGAAATAAAGTGTTCATGGTTAGAGGTATAAATGTACTAATTATAGGTGTTAAATTGAATTAACGTAATTATTTAATTGCTGTGCTAAGTATATATAAACCTGTCATTGTTATCTTTGTTCATTCGGAAGAAGTCTGTTTTTTCCTATGCTGACAAAAAGCCATTGTGATTAAAGGCATAAAGATGTGCGGTTATTTATGATTTTTTACTGTATTCACTGTTACTGGCATCATTTTTTAATTATTCTCCCTTTCTGGAGTTGGATTTCATAGCTGTGTGGTGGATATTTGTTTTTGTTCTTGAGTTTTGGGTACATTGTGTATTCCACCTTTTCCTGCCTGTGTTTCTTCATTTATTAATTTCAGTAAGCACAATAGTAAATAAAATATATATGTACACTAAACTAGGACAGGCTAATTGATGTTTGTGTTTGTCAGCTTTATTTTTTTCTTTGCCAAGATAAATGAATGTTAAAATGTGACAGTTTGATATTGTCTCTGTTTCCATGTTTATCTAATAAGAATACTTAACTAAAACTACTGTAGAGCACTCCTGTTGGTAATAACTTGTTTTATGTGAAAGCGAGGTTAGGTTGCCTATCAAATTTAACAAACTGTGATAGAAGCAGCATCTGTTTGCATATTATTAATGGATTTTTATGATGGGATTGAAATTATACAATACGTGTTCAGAGATTAATGTAATCCTCTTTAGTGATTCATTTATCATTCTCTGATTACCATCTTAATGTAATTTAAGATTTGAGACTGAGTGATGGCAAATGCAGGGTACCGGTAACTTATTCTTACACTACAGGGTATGTCTGGGATATTATAAGGAAGCATTGGCTCATTATAACAATGAGTAATGATCTTAAAAGGATAGTGGGTGAACAACCTAACATTATCTCTAAGAAGAAATGATCCTTAAAACAGATGCTTTGTCATCCAAAACAGTTTATTGATGGTAAAATTCCTAGGAATAAAATGGGTTATACTTATAAAGGAACTAGACCATGTCATACTTGTAAGTGCTGCAGTTATATTGATACTACTGGCATGTTTATACATCCAGATAAGGGTAAACAGTATGTGTTTGATGTTCCAGCTACTTGTACTTCTCATGTGGTTTATTTAGCGTGCTGTACTGCCTGCATGACGTTTTATGTAGGCAAAGCTGATAGACAGTTGAAGGAACGTATAGTAGAACACTTAAGACATACAAATAATGGTACTGAGTGCAGTGCTCTTTCTAAACATGTGAAGCTCACCTTACACATGCATTGTTTTAAGTTTCAGGTTATAGCACAGGTAGCAGTTACTAAGAGGCTGGGTGATGTTAGGAATGGTACTGAAAGCTTAGAGAGCAAGTGGATAGCAAGGTTAAGGGCTGATTATGGTTCAGGACTAGATGATAAAGTCCCCCTTAAACCTTTGTTATACACATTCACTTTTTAGATGAGCTTTGCATAAACTTATGTGCATTAGTTGATTTTAAGTTTATCTTTTATTTTTAAGATTTTATTACATTTATTGTTTGTAGTCTTTTAATACATAATTGCTTAACTGGTTGATTTGCTAGTTGAATTTCTGTAAAAATTGCTGTGTGTGTGACTGCATTTTTACACTGACATCTGAAGAAGCAGAAGGGCTGTGAAAACACTTGTGTTGTTTTAAAAGAAAAGATTGTTTTATGCTGAGAGCCTGGTGTCATCTCATCATTCTACTTTTTTGGACTGTTTTACTCTGGTTTATCTGTTTGGTGAGACGTTTACACAGCACAGGTTGGTTGTTTTCTCCTGTTAATCTAATTTAGGTTTGCTGGACAGTGAGAGCCTATTGTAACGTTCACTGGAAGAAAAGCAGATGATTTAATCCTGAGCAGGTGCTATACCATTATAAGCACTCTCACTGACTCACTCACTCACTCACTCACTCACTCACTCACTCACTCACTCACTCACTCACTCACTCACTCACATAGCGCAGAAAATTACAGGCAACTTGAAGTAACACTATGACACATTTTTGGGATGTAACAGGAAATCCAAGAACTCAATAAAACTCACACAGAATAAGGAAGGACATGCAGACTCTATACAGAATCAAACTGGAGAAATAAACAATGTGAAGGAGCATCATATGCCCACAGAGGACACCCTAAAGCAATTATATTACAGAATTGACTGTTATTAAAATGGAAGATTCTGACGCAGTCATTCACCTTGTCAAATTCTAGTCAGAATAAATAGATACTGTATGGGATATGATCACGAGTCTAGTGGAAACATTCTTAAACTGAGAGGGTTAGTATGGACCAAAACAAAGAAAGCAATTAGAAGAA